>NC_089250.1:254052616-254152616 GCF_963930625.1 Muntiacus reevesi | reverse complement strand
ATTCCTTTTACAGTCATAAAGGACATTGAGAGTTTGTGTGAGGTATGGGTTATTATTCAGTTTTCTAGAGTATAGACTAATAAGAAGTGTCAGAGGGAGTAAGTGATATGTTAAAATATAATATTGCTAAATGGATTAGATTTTGTGTTTGTGTTCATTTAGAAAATAATAGGTACAACCTTAATAAAAGCATTTATATATTTTTACATCAAAGATACAAAACCCCAAAGCAAACTCATTAACTAGTAATTTTACCCTTATTAAAATACATTTATTTGTATGCTTACATGATTTGATCGCTTAAAAAAAAAGAATATTACTTTCCTTGAAAATATTTCTTCAGGTTGCTTCCCTGGTTCCACTGGTTGGGAAAGTTCTCTCATTTTCTGGAGGTTATAATTAGAGATAATTTGGCCTCCCTCGTAATATTTTGATTCTGGGAATGGTTCATTTGGAACGAATCTTAAACCTCACAATATCCTGACAAGATTTTGCAAAAGGCACCAATATTGTCTGCAGGGCTTTATGTAAAGAAGGCAGCCTTTGGGGCTGAGAGTGGGATGAGGCAGAAGACAAGTTTAAGAACAAAAGCAAAGAAGACTGATTCTGAGAAGCCTGAAAGCAGGTAAAGCCGGAGAAGAAGTGGGTCAGAGAAGGAGGGATGCTGAAGGACGGGGCAGGGAAGAGAGCCCCACTGCCCAAATTGCCCGTCTCCTGGCCCATCAGGTGCCCGCCTGCTGGTGATCCTCCAGGCGAGGAGGACGAGTTTGGGAGCGACACTAATAACGTGAGATGGGATTCTAATCATCATTGCTGGAATCGCAGACAAAGGGCTAATTATCGGGACTCATAAATAGACACTTAAAATGTTGAACATGAAACTTGTTCATTATACACGGATTCTGCTTTTGGCGAGCACGACAACAGAATCACCGAGGGGGCAGAGATTGGCAGGGCAAGGTCTGCCACCGGGCTGGCAGTCACCCCGGGGCTGGAGCCAAGGCTGCGTGGGGTGGGTGTTCCTGGTCTCCACCGCGAGAGGGGATTCAAAGGCAATCGTCCAGCCTGCCTGGCCCCTGTCTTGCAGACATCACTTCCCACCGCGCGGCATCCGGCCGAGGTGACTGCATCTGTCACGCGGGGCTCCAAACGGGTCTCTGCCAGGATCTTGAACGCAGCCCGTGTATGGAAATTGCCGACAAAAGAAATTAAGCGCAGGAACGCTGTGATTAGACTAATGCATTGATCAAGTCAGACCCTCTCTGTTTCACTGCCAGCATGCCCCATATAAAAGCGTCATTAAAGAAACTCCACCGTCTCTTCTGCTAATGGTTTACGATTTGAGCATGCCCCAGTGATTGACAAGTGATGCCAGCGCTGCCTGTGTTGTCTTAAAAAAGCCACATCAGATCAGCAGAAGCTTAAAGCAAAGCATAAATTATAGATACACGTCTGTTTCTTTGATGAAGTGAGACTCATAGGTGCTCCTCTCTCCCATCACACAAAGAATTGCACTTTCAGGAGGCTTTTTCACGATGTCACATCATATTTGAAAAAACAACAGGAAAAACATAAACCTTTCCCCCAATTTCTCTATCCTTCCTTTCTCTCTCTTATTCTTAAAACAAAATCTTTTAAACAAACTGCCTGCTTCAAAAGCATCCAGGAAGTTTTCCACTTTGGAGAAATTAATTAAACATAAAATAAGTGTTTAAATACAAAGTTCAATGCAGCAAGGATTATTGCATCATGCCTGCATCTATCTGTCAACCTCGCTAACTGTTTCACTGCCTGTTGGAGGCAGGGTTACTGACTTGGAATATTCGCAGCAACTTGGCCGTTCAAAAACAAAGACACTCGGAGAGTATTAATATTAACAGAGGTATGCTTTGCTTCATAAATTTTATTGTCAGCTGGCGATACAGTTTCCTTATTACAAAGTCCTCAAAGTCTCCCATGGAAATATTTAGGGGACACTGTGGGAAAAGGAAGGAGGAAAGAAATTAAAACATGTGACTCCAGAATAAGAAAGATAAAATCCAGACAGGAAAGGACCCCTCTCTCCATCTCGCTGGTCAGGAAGTGCCGGGGTCTACGGCCACTGCCTGGCCTCTTCTGGTCCAGCTTCCGATTATGGACACTGCCCTCACTGAAACTTCAAAGCAATATGTTTTTTCTCTTTCACTGATTCAAATCAAAGACGCTCTAGTCACTTCAGAAGCTCACCAGCGCTTGTGTAAAGAACAGCTTCTTGGACCTGAAAGGCCCACACCAGAGAGCCAGGGCTGGCTTCGGGGAGTCCCCGAGGGACATTTCCAAGTGAAAACAGCATTGGTAAGGTGACTAGTTCAGAGGGCCTTCTAACTTGAAACAGAAATTTGGTTCCTGCCGGAGCCAAAATGAATTCTGTGGAATTAGCTCATAGGCTGCCCTTGGAAAATACTCATCGTGCATCACTTTTCTTAGAGATAAGACATTTCCTCATCCCCCAAGGTGCCAGGATCTCTAAGTTGACATAATTCTGCACAAATCACTCTGGTGCTGTAACTTAGAGTGTCCCAATCCCCTTTGGACCCTGGCCTTTGTAACTGGGCCATCACTCACTTAGTTTCACCTTATCTTAAATAAATGTAACCAGAAGGGACTTGTTCGGCTCGCCACCTCTTGAGTGATGTGAATTATTTATACGATCTTCATACGCATTCGTTAAACTGCACACAGCCAAGTGGAGAGAAGCTGTTTGTCTCTTGTTCAGCCAGAAGGGTAAGACCACAAGGTCGGGATGTATAGCAGGAGCATCCAGGAGGTTTTCCCTGGCTGGGTCGTGTAGAGGAAGGATCAGCTCTTGTCTTTGTCAGGCTCCTGGTGGGTTGAGCTTCCGAGGGAGTTACTGAGGCTGCCAGCACAAGGAGGAGAAGACAGAGGTGTGGGTCCAGCCCACACCCTGCCTGGCCTGTAGCAATAAACCCTGCAAAGCGGGCTCCAAAATACAGCCTCCCGGCCAGCAGAAAAACATATAACTAAGAAAAGTCTTCCCAGGTCAGACTGTAAAGGCTCAGACTGTAAAGACTTCACCTACAATGCAGGATACCTGGGTCTGATCCCTGGATTGGGAAAATCCCCTGGAAGAGGGCATGGCGACCCACTCCAGTAGTCTTGGCTGGAGAATCCCGATGGGCAGAGGAGTCTGGCAGGTTACAGTCCATGGGACTGCAAACAGTTGGACACGACTGAGTGACTCAGTACAGCACAGTACAAGAAAAGGAGACGCTGAAGAAGGCTGACGCTCCAGGGGAGTTTCCTACAGATAAAATCAGTCTGGGGTGATCACCAAGACAAAAGCGTGTTTCTGGTGAATTGGACATTCTGGTTAATGAAGCTTTAGCACGTGGCGTTGAGAAAAGAATGAGATTGGGAGTTGACAGTGCTGGGTTAGAGCTGTTCAGCCTCTCTGGGCTTCATCCACCCACCTTCCACATTGCCCAGCTCCCACAATTTCCATGAACAGGAAATAAACGCAAAACTGTGTTCTAAGCTCTGATATCCTACATAATCATCAGTTAGACATCGACACAAATTTCAAACAACACAACTGAAAACCTTTGCATGAAGGTGTTCCTTTTCTCATTAGAATCCAGAGGTATTTCCCTAAGCTGCCAGCCTTCACTCTGAGCAGTAGTTAGGGCCATGTAAATTTCCTCTGTGTTTGAGATTGATTTGGAATTTGAGTTTAACAGAAACTTGTTCTGCTTTGCATGGGGCAATGAATATTCAACCTGGAAAGGAAACTAAGGCCAAGAGAGAAAGAACTTACAAATGGATTAAATGTGTCAGAATCCTGCTGGAATTTACCATGGGGCAACACTCTCTGTACCAGACATCCTAAACTCAGCTGTCTGCAAGAGCCTGGCAGGTGACCTTAGGAGCAAGATGAACCTGGCAGGAACAGGTCAAGTAAGTAAATGTCCCATAAAGGAGGCTTCTGCCATCCACCTCACTGGGGTTACAGCTCTCTGAGGTCTGATCTAGTTTTTATGAGAAGTGTGAGATCCTACTTCCCATAAGAAATCTCCTGAATTTCAACCATATTCAACTTTGAAAATGTTAGTAACACTATGCAGATCAAATACAGCTCACCAGAAGTTCGCATCCCACCCTCCAACCATGGATTTGCTGCTTAGTTTTGTTCCTAGAGTTTTGAGTACTAACACTCTTATAGTCATTCCTGATTCAGTGTCACTTCCAGATAAGGAAGTCAGCTTGTCCCAGTTTGCCCAGAACTTTATCAATGTTAGCACTGGAAATCCCATGTCCTCGGAACCCTTCAGTCCCCAGGCAACTGGGGGCAGCTGGTCATCCTGCTGCTTCAGAAAGGTCAGTGTGTTCAGCTGGTTGTTTCTGAGAAATGGTGACTCACCTGTTCTGGGATGAAACTTACCTGTGGCATCAGACTGAAGTTGGGTTCAATCCCCTTCCTATCACTTACCACCTGGATGAGACTTTGGACACGTGACTCAACTTCTCAGAGGCTCAGATCCTTGTATATGAAAGCCAATAGTAACAGCATCTGTCTCCCGAGCTGTTGAAATTATATGGAAAGCTGACCATGAAATGGCAAGCCAAATACAGATAGTCATTATCACTGGTGAATGTTGATGGTGTGAGGGTGTTGGTCCTGACTGCTGATCAGAAACTCTGGACCTTCTGGGTTGTCCTCTGAAAGCGGCCTGCCCATCTCATCTTTGGCCCCTTGACTGTGTCTTCTGAGGTTCAGCATCTAGAGTGTCTGTGATACTGGATTAGGAAAACAGGCTTTACCTGCCCATGGGCTCCTGTGAAGGGCTTTGCTCAGGAGAAGGACCTTGGTCTCCCATATGTGCTTGGCTGTTTGAGGGACTTCACCCTGTTCCTACAGGCGCTTGGCCAAGTCAAGGTGTTGACCCAAAAGCAGGAAGTTCTGCCTATATCCTCTTCTTGCTCCCTGGAAACTTCGAGGAGAAGGGGCTGGTCAACAGGCCTGCTGACAACGTGTACTGTGTCTCCCCTGTTAAGGTAAACTGAAGCTACAGGAAATATCTCCCACAGCTTCCAATAGGTTTACCATAAGTACTCGGCCTTAGAATATTATGTTACAGACTCTGGGCAAAGAGAAGAGAGAATAATATTTTTGTGTGTGTTTGTTTCCTGACAGACATCGAGTCTGTCATATCAAGGCTTCCCATTGACCGAAAGTTGTTCCTAATAGCTTTCTATGATGTAACTCTTAGCCCCCCAGATCTACCAATTAAAAAAGGGGAAATGTCATGGAGATTCACTCCATTTCTAAGGAGTGATTTGGGGCTGTTGGATCTGTATTACAGGGCTTTCAAACTCAGTATTGAATAAATTTCAAAGACCCTAGGAAACAGAAATGGCTCCAAAGAGATTTTCCCCAGGGTCCCAAGATCTGTAAATCGAGATAATTCTACACATTGCTGCCCGAGTATGGAAATTACCAACAAAAGAAATTAAGAGCAGGAACCCCGTGATTAGACTAATGCATTGATCAAGGCGTTCTTCTCTGTTTCACTGTCGGCACGGCACATAAATAACATGTGGGCAATTACCGTGAGTAAATTATATGTGTTTTATAACCTTCTGTGAACATTTTTCCTTAAAAAAAAAAAAAACAACAACAAAACAAAGCAAAATAAAAGTATTCCTCAGGAGAATTGAGTATCAGAGAAAAGAGCAAAATAATTTTTTAAATTTTTCTATGGATGGGAGAATGGAGCAGGGCCAGGCGGGCACTTCTCTGTTACAGGGGTTGAGCTGGAGTTTGGTTTCCTAGGCAAATATTAGGTGAACCTGGAGCTCTCTCCTTCCTGCTGCTCTTTTCCCCAAGTTTCACAATCGCCCCTCTTTTGTACTGTTTCTTCCTTTCCTTTTCCTCTCTGTGTCTCTGTCTCACTTGACCTCGAGATCAAGATCTCTCCTTTTCACTTGAGAGTAAGACTTTTCCAATCCCAGCACATGGCACTGGCATCCTAGTCGATAGCCAGTGGATCACAGGGGTGGGGAGCAAGGCCGCTGCTTACATCTTTCAGCCTCTGCTTGGGCGTTTGATGCTGCTCTTGCATTTGAATGAACACCACTTGCAGAAAGGAACTTCCTAAAGGGCTGGCCAAACAGCCCAGAGCCAGGACTCACTCACTGAGCAGCGTTGCCCTGCCGTGGGCCAGCACAGCCCACCACTCCATCCACCAATCCAGAGAAGGGCCCCAGGGAGGCCACTGTGCCAGCAATTCACTCTGCTTTGGAGCATGTGGGGATCAGCATTCCAGAGGATGCCCATCTCTTTTTGAACCACTGGGCCAATCTGTATCCTGCTTTTGCTCCCTCTATCACAGCCTCAAGAATGCATCCGCTTCATCTCTCCAAAGCTCTTCTGCCACGGCCGTGGCACTAGACTTAGTCCTGGCTCTCATACAGCTTGCTGCTTAGTGGGGGAGACAGAAATACAAACACACACTGGCATACATCATCAAGTGTGGGGTGGGCCCCGTGCCCTTGCAGAGCCTCTAACTATGCCTCCTGGCATCTGGGGAGGTTTTCTGCAGGTGGTCACATCTGAGTTGAGATTTACAGGTTGAGTTAGGATATTCTTATTCCTCATCCAGACAGAGAAACAAATGAAAAATAGCAGAAAGTCCACTGTGACTTTTCCAGCCCATGGCACCCTCCTCCATGCTATGCTTCTCTGACCGAGTGCCAGCAGCCTTGCCTTCTACCCTCCTGGCTGGCTGGGGACCTTACACTTCTGGACAATGCTGATGGGCCACTGATAGCAGAGACCCCAAGAATGGGGAAGATCAAAGCTTTCCCAACAAGCCAAGGCAGGATTAGTGCCAAAATAAACTAAGGTCTTTCTGTAAATGAAAGCTTTCACACCACTTGTCTCATCATTTAAAAATATTTGACCAATCTGGGCACAATGTAACCACTACTAAACATTCAGAGGCCACCCCATCCATTGGATCCAAGGCTCAGTCACTGACACCAGAAGTCTCCCCTGAGCCCTGGCAGATCTCCTGAAGGTATGGGCTTCAGAACTAGGTGGATCTGGGTTCCAATTCCAGTTTCACCTGTCCCTATATACACAATTGCAACACCTTTCTAAGCATCTGGTCCCTCTTCCCCGGGAAGGTGTGAGCAAACGTATAGCCCAATGTGATATCAAGTTCAGTCATATCAATAAAGTACCTAGTCTGGCTCCTGGAACATAGTGGGTGACCAGTACATGGATGCAAATTTCCTTCATCCTTCCTTAATGTGCATGCAATTGTCCTTTCTCTCTCTTTGGGATGAGACTAGGCTCATGAAGAAAACCAGCAGGCAGTGGACGGGGACCTGCCAGAACTTCGTGAAGACTTCCCTGGGTACCACCACCTCCTGACCCTGTGGGTTCTGGCTTTCCCTTTCACCTCTGGAGATGAAGGAGGCCACCTGTGATGGACAGAGCACCCATTTTTTTGGTAATCTTTCCTATTGGAGCATCTTTTGAAGTCCTTAGTGTGAGAAGAAGTCATTTGCTCTTACAACTTAGAATCTGCACTTGCCTCAGCTACGGAGGACAGGATGCTCTTACCTTCTCAGACTTTCAGCATCTCCCCAGACATCTGCCTTCCTTCCTCCCCAGTGCCCTCCCTTCCTCAGAAGGACCTTTCCTGGCTTTCTGAGGTAGAGTCCAGAGCTCAGCCTTCTCACTTCTCCCTGTGCATTCTGGCTGACTACACCAAAATATAAAAATCTTGATTTAAGTATTTTTGTATTCAAGGATCATACGCGAGTATTCATTTGAAGGTTCAGTGGCATTTTGAAATGAGAACATCATATATAAAGATGTCAGCGATGGAGCCTCCCACCGTGAGGTTGAAAGAGAGAGAGGAGCAAAATGAATAGAGGAGTTCCTGGGATCCAAGAAATTTTAACATCTCATTATTTAGATTACCCTACATATAATTTTCCAATATTTGGTATTATAGACTTTTGAAGGTATTGGTTAAAATTACTTCATGCCTGACATCAATTTAGTCTTATTCATTATCTAGCTAAAATAAAACCTTAAAAATAGCTGATTAGAGTAAGTAAGCAATTTTCTGATAAATGCAAATTTCCCACCATTTCCAAAGGAGTGCTCACAGCAGACAGAAATAGAAGGACCAGGGGGTAATGGTCCTCCAGTGTTTCAGCATCCTGTCATGGAGCAATATGGATTCGGAGATGCTTCTTGTGCTTGCAGGATTTGATTGCGTTTAGAATGCCCTCAGCTTCCCTCATCACTTCCTGCCTTCATGATGGACCAAACACTGCAGACTGCATTCCCCCCATGACAGTGATTGTGGTGTGGTCTTCTCATGTACTCATGGCCTCAAGTACTGCCTCTAGTTTGTGAGCCTGTGAACCGTGGGATGGATATGCCCTGTCATTGAGTGTGAACAGATGCATCTCCATGTCTGATCTGGGTGGTTACTTGGGGGGCTCTTTTCCCAGCCACACAAGGTACCCAATCTTACATTCTCAAAACTCATGACTCTTCAGCCTGGTTGGACCCCAAACTCAACACCACTGGCCTGCACCTCCAAATCACAAATCTGCACCTGGCCCCTGCCTGCCTAGCAGCTATAGAAGCTGTTTACAGAGGATGCTCACTTTGGGATAATGTGGTCTAAGCAGGAGAAACCATCACGCCAGACAGACTCAGTGACTAAAGTCAGTCTCCATCTGCTTGCAGGCCCTCTTGGAGATAAGCAGCTGAGCCCACACATGCGGTCATCACTTGGAGAATTTGGGGAGGCTTGCCCTACCCACAAGGGATTTCAGCTTTCAGGGTCTCAGAAGGTCTCTGAATTTCCCTATAGAGATATTCTTTAGAGTCAGACATTTTCTGCAAAGCCCCTAATGTCACATCTAGGTGTTCCCCCAGCCCTGTTGTTCCTGGCCCTGCCCGTGGGTCTAGGCTGCTTTCAGGATCTGACACTGCTGCCCCACTGCCTCATCTGCTTTCCTGTGATAAATGAGAGTGTGCTGCACCCCAGTTCTGACCAGAGGTGTGGTGCTCAGGGGTCCACCCAAGGACAAAAAGGCAACAAGACAGCCACATGTGTGGTTAAAATATTGAAATAGGGCTAGTTTCCTGGTTGGCAAAGAGGCCCTAGGGGCCCCCTACCACCTTGGTCACCCCAGCCACCATCCAGACCCCTGAATCACAATCTAGAAACCCGAGAGCCCATGACTAGCAGGTTCCAATGACCTGCATCCATTTCGTTTGTAAGATAGAGGCTGTTAAACATTTTGAATTATAGCCCTCCTCCCTCCAGGCTTCCCAGGTGGCTCAGTGGTGAATCTGCCTGCCAGTGCAGAAGACACCAGAGATGTGGGTTTGATCCCTGGGTCGGGAAGATCCCCTGGAGGAGGAAATGGCAACCCACTCCAGTGTTCTTGCCTAGAGAATCCCATGGACAGAGGAGCCTGGTGGTCTACAGTCCATGGGGTTGCATAGAGTCAGACACAACTGAGCACAGAAAAGCAGCAGCCTTCTCTTTCCATGGAAAGAAAGAGGTCTTCCTTTGCATATTTTACCTCTGTCCCCAGGAATCCAAGACCCAACATCCCATCTCACAGGGAGTGAAGTTTAGGAGGGGTCTGTGTTAGAAAGTGGACAATTGTCCACTTTGAAAGTGATGAAAATGAAAGCGGTAGTTGCTCAGTTCTGTCCGACTCTTTGCTCCCATGGACTATAGTCCTCTAGGCTCCCCTGTCCATGGGATTTTTGCAGCAAGAATACTGGAGTAGATAGCCATTCCCTTCTCCAGGGGATCTTCCCTGACCCAGGAATCGAATCCAGGTCTCCTGCATTGCAGGCAGATTTTTTACTCTCTGAGCCACCAGGGAAGCCCATTGTCCACATTAGGTGAGTCTAACCTTGTACCTCACCTTGGGCAAAAATAAGTCTCGTCTGCAGAATGACCAGCAGGTGTCAGGCTGACCACTGTACTCAGCAGCCTTCACCAGAGGGGCTAAGGCTGACTACCATGACTCCGTGCATGGCCAGTCATGCTGGGGACCAGGGCAGCGGGATGACCTTGCTCCTCCTCTCCCCCTATCGCTGTCTCCCTGCTGGCACTACAGACTTACTTTGTACATTCCTCATCCTTCTCTTAGGTCCTTGTTGGGTGTAGAATAACCTTGCCATGTGTGTCTCCAAAGTGTCAGCCAATGACAAACGCTATATACTTGAAATCTCAAAAACTTTTTCTTTCAAACAATTGGCTCTGCTATTTGGAGGCTCCTTAGTCCAGAACCTGCCCCCTATTTCCTTCTCTGAATATCTCTGCTGTGACAGCTCCTTCATCAGAACAGTGAGGATGGGAGGCTCCAGTTTTCAGAGCTGAGGATCAAGGCCAAGGTGGAGGGAAGGATGTGTGTGACTTTGTGAAGAGGTGTTGGTCAAGATACACAGGTTCCTCTTTCTCCTCTGGCATCTCATTCTTTTCCTTCTTTGCGGAATTGGCCATTCTCCCTTCCCCATGTCTTTAAAGTTGAGAGGGGACAAAAGACATCCTCTCCAGCACAAATCTTGCATTACCTTGAGCAACTTCATCTTCCAATTTCTTCCCACCTAAAGCAAATCCCCAGCCACCCACTGGTCCTAACTTTCCAGCACTGCTTTCCAGAGGAATTTAACATGCCCACAGCCTGTGCCATCACCTTGACCACCATGATCCTGCCCACTGCTTCTTCTGGCTTTTGCTCAGTGTACCCACTTCTTGCATTCTTGTCCTGGTCAGTCCTACCAACCCCTCTGCCCTCTGCTTCTTCCTAGTATCCTCCCTCCCTCTTCCCTTCTTCTCAATTCAAGACCCATCCCTTCACTCCACCTGCCCACCAATCCTTGATCTAGCTCTTTTCAAATTTCCCTATCCTCCTCCAGCTCCTGACCATGCCATCTACGTATTTGCTCTCACAAAGTAATGTTGAAAAATGTCTTATAGAAAACAGAAATCATCACAAAGGAACCCCTTCAATTTTCTGCCATCCTATTCTCAAGAGTTAACTCTTGGCTTTTATTCCCCTTCTCTTCCATTGTGATAGAAGAAGTGCCCCTCAAACTGCCTAGAGCAAACACCTCCCCGCGTGTCTATGATTCCATTCCCTCCCTCCTCATCAGCCTTTCTCTCCATGCCTCACCCCTCTACCCTCTATTTCATCCCTGGTCTTCACTGACTCCTTCCTGTGAGCCTTGGAGCAAGCTCAAATCCTATCTTTCCCACATGAAGTAAATAAATACTGTCCCCAAATCTCTACCCCCTCCAGCTCCTCCCCACTTTTATTCTTTACCCATCCGCATTCCCATTCCCTTATGTGCTTCCCTCCAAGGGTGATTGGGTGTTTCTTGAGCAAGTTGCTTTTTAATTTGAGCAAATGGTAGTTCATTAATTATCTTTCTCTGCTTTTGACTGTTATTGCTGAGCCCTGCACTTTTATACCTGTGCCTGTCATCCCAGGATCGCATAGTCCGCGACTTCTACGGCTGCATGGTACCCCAAGGTGGACACCCACCAGATGGCACACCTTTTGCCCCCCAGAGATGGACGCCCAAGTCACTTCCAGCTCTCCATGCTCTAAGCAAGCCTGCAGTGGACACCTTTGCTGAGAGCCTTCTGTTGGACCTCTGTGAGAACTTCTTAGAGATGTGTACTGAAGAGCAGAATTGCCAGGTCAGAGATGATGCAGATTGCCATTTGGATGCACTTCTGCCAGACTGTTTTCCAGAGCACTTGCTCTGGTCCACATCCCCACTCACTCACCATCAGAGTTCCTGTAACCTCACATCCTGCCAGTGGTTAGCATCATCCAGCTGCCTAACTTACACCAACCCAATAGATACAAAGAGGCATCTCCTTATTGTTTTAACTGGCATTTTTCTGACTACTCATGAGTCTGGCCATCTCTTTAAACTTTTTTTTAGCACTTTGGATTTCTTCTTTTGTAAATTGCTTGTTTCACACTCTTTGTCTCTTTTTGGGGGTATTTCTTCTTTACTTGCGGCCATTTTACCTATATCCCCTTGTTGATCAAAAAAATTGCAAATATCTTTTCCTGATCTGTCATTTGTCTTCCAACTTTGTTCACAAGTTTTTTAATTGATGATAAATTGATCTATGGTCACCGTCACATCACCTCTCTGGTTGACCCTGGAACACACCTTTGCTTATTTGTTTCTACAAAGGATACCTCCTTCACATGCCAGTTTTGAGGATTCAAGGAGATGGTGCATGTATGAATAAGTCAGATGGCAAAGTTCAAGAAGAACAGTGGGTGTAGTGATCATAACGTTAGTACTATCGGTTTTTCAGGTGGGTTTATGGGCTTTTCAATGACAGCTTAGGAAATAGCATAGGTGAAACAGTAGCTAATCAGATGCCACATCAACCTGTTACATGCTCTTTCTCTAACCAGAACCATATTCGGTCCCGGGGAACTCAGCAGCCCCAGGTGGCGGTCACTTCACCTGAACCATGCAATGCACACAACCAGTACATTTCCCAAATGTCTATGACAAAAGGACATCTCCCCCAAGGACCATTCATACTTACTATGAGCTGCTGAGACTGGAACTTATGACCCTGCTGAGAGTTTTGCAAAGTTCCAAACCCATCCCGAAAGCCTTTGGTGTGTGGGTGCCTCTTCGTCTGTCTCTGTGGATCAGATGAGCAGTGAGACTCCCTCTTTAGGAGAAATGACTTCAAAAGGCATCTGGATGGGACCTCCCTGAGCTGCATTAAAGTGAGTCAGAATCACACGCATTTCATGTCTCCCCCGAACAGAGACTTGGAAATTAAAGGCAGAAATCTTTGTCAAAATGCATCATGGCTGAGATAAGAGACAAGAGGCCACTGTAAGATAGTTGAGCTGTTTTAACAGAGCTAATCTCATCCGAGAGAGCAGAGGTCTTCACGTAGAAGAGGAGGCCCTGAACACCAGGCAGGTCTCCCAGAGGTGTCTCCCAGTGCCAGAGGAAAGAGCCCTCCATCAGACCCCGACCAGGGTCTGCTCTAAGTCAAACCATCCTGCATCTTTCTGCTCCTCCAGACCACAGAAATCTTTACTCTCCAAGGCCCTTCTGTTGCTTCTCAGGGAGCAGAGATGGCTCCATTCCATTTAGCCCCTCAGGTGGAAAGCGGTCACCCTACCCACCTACCTCAGTCAACAGGTGGAGAAAATGAAGCCATGAACGGAAGTGAGTGCCTTCAATGGAGCACAGCTGGTCAGTAGGAAATTCAGCTAGAGAACCCAGTTTGGTTTTTTTTTTTTCCCTACACTTACAAAGAGAACTCCCAAGAGGAGACTTCAGGGACAAAGTCTTAAGCTTGTCAGCTGCTTATGTTCTGAAGTGAGCTCCTAAGGACCCAGCTAGAGGAAAGAGTGAGCCAGGAAAAGGCCCATCTCCAGACACAATGGAGATCACGGCCTCCGGTGGCCCCTGGCCGAAGTGGCCAGCAGGAAATAAACGTGTCTGCGGCCACCTCTCTCCCTGTGCTTTCTGTGAGGGAGGCACGGCCCCAAGCTATCTTCCATGCCTTACCTCACCTTGTGAGATAGAGTGTAAGTGGCAGAGCTGAAATCCAAAACAATTCTGCTGAAAAATAAAGCTGGACCTCTTCCTAACATACAAATCAGGGTAAGATGGAAGTGGATTAAAGACTTAATTAACTATCAGAATTACAACCGTAGAACTGGTGTGAGTTATCTGTTGCTGAGTAACAAGTTACTCCCATATAGAATGGC
Source organism: Muntiacus reevesi (assembly GCF_963930625.1). Taxonomy (NCBI): domain Eukaryota; kingdom Metazoa; phylum Chordata; class Mammalia; order Artiodactyla; family Cervidae; genus Muntiacus; species Muntiacus reevesi. Next base: position 254,138,786 of record NC_089250.1, on the reverse strand, counting down.
TTAAAACACATGCATTTTCCTCCCCGTGGGTCAGAGACTTGGGTGGACCTTAGCTGGGTCTTCTACTTCAGGGTCTCTCATGACTACATTTGAAATGTCACCAGAGCTGCAAACTTCAAGTCTAGAACTGAGGAAGAATTTACTTCCAAGCTCATATGAGTACTGGCAAGATTCAGTTCTTCACTGACGGCTAGCCTGAAGTCCCCAGTTCCTTGCTGGCTGTTGGCTAGGACTCTTGGTTTCTTATAAGAGAGGCCCTCCAAAATGCTGCTTCCTTCATCAGCAGAGTCTCCCAGTAGATTGAAAGTCATGATCTTTCACAATGTAATCACGGACTGACATCTCGTCATCTTTGTTTAGAAGTGAGACACTAACTAACTTCAGCCCAGCCTCCAGGGAGGGAGATTTCATAACCCTGTGAATACCAGGAGACTCAGATCTTTGGGGCGTCTTAATAGCCTTCCTATCACAGAAGCGAAGAAAAGGAAATAAACATTGTTCAACTGAAGACACTATGAACAGTTAATAGACACTGATGGAATGAGAGGAGATTATGGTTCCAAAACCGACAAGGAATTCCTATAAATTAACAAGAAGGGGATAGCAGCCCCAGAAGAAAAAAAAAAAAGTACAAAGGCTATAAATAGTCAACTTGCAGAGAGATTAAAAAGGCTAATTAATAAGCACATAAAGAGATGCTCACATTTATTAGTAATTAGAAAAATGCCATTAAAGCAAGATAGCACCTCACACCTTTTTGACTGGCAAATAGACAGCTGGATAATGCCATGTGTTGGCAAGCAAATGGGACTCTTGGCACTGCTGGTGGCAGTGGAGATGAGCAACTGGTCCCACACACTTGAATTGAATATATGTAATATATGTACACACTCTGACCCAGTGGCTCTGCTTCTTGACATATATCCCAAATAAACCCTTGCCTGCACTCCAAAGGATGCTCCTTACAACAATGCAACCTGATCGCAACCTGGGTACCCTCTCCAGGGAGAATGGATGAGCATTGTTATCCAAATGACAATAGGACCTAGAGCATCAGATTGTGTGTTCACAGGGCAACATGGGTACCTATCAGAATCGTGGTGCTTCGGGAAACAGAATGAAATAAATAACAGTATCATTTACGTAACTTAAAATACATGCAAACTAAATGCAAATGCACATGAAACAAAATCCAACAGTTTCCTATAGGAAAAGGAGTAAGGTAAGGGGATGAAGGGGAATAAATACACAACACAAGAAAGGAATCACGTACAAACCAGTGATAATAAAGCTCTAGAGGTGAGGAAAATGAGAACTTAACCCTCTGTCTCTGAGGAGGGGAAAATGCAAACAAAACAGAGCAAAAATTCTGCACAACTGTCGAGTCCATTCTGTAGAGTGTTGTACTCTGCTGTAGGCAAGCACCCGATTTAGTTTGGTTGATCTGGGTGCCGCGCCAGCTCTTTTGATCCCAGTACTCTTTTTTGACAGGAGACCTACTAATAACTGTTAGAATTTGTGCTTCTTGGCATTGCTCTGGAAAAAATAGTTTATGATAAATCAACCCACTGACATTGCCTTCTTTTTACTGCTCCAGGAGATCTGTGTGTGTTTACTCTTATGTGAGTGTGTGTGTGTGTGTGTGTGTGTGTGTGTGTGTGTGTGTGAGTATGTAGCCAAATGGTGATGATCTCCCCTGGGAACTTAGTGACTCTCTAGATTGATGCATTTTTTTTAAGAATTGCTCAAAGGGTTAATTTGGCCAGACATGAACTCTTACATGGCTTATAACTGTCTTCTACGACACTAAATTACTTCTCTATTTTTATCTTTTCCCATTTTTTTTCAAATAGCATCTCCAAATAGCAAATAGTGATCAAGACTGGACACTGAACAAATAAACTTTTGGTTAAACTCAAAAACAGAAGGTGTGAGGTCTGATGTGTGGAACACACACACACACATACACACACGCCATTCAGCTTCCCAATGAGGTTCTAACTTCCAATATTATCAGCACCTGGCAGGATGAGACTATTTTATGTAAATGGATTCATTATTATTAATTTCTGCTGGCGCTGAACGATTTATGAACTGCTTTTCGAATGTAGAAAAGTGGTTCATGAATCAGAAGGAAAAATGTTCCCCAAAACCAGCATCGATAAATAACGACTTTTATTCATGGATCCCGCCCATGGTGTCTTTTATCTTCAGCCAGGATGGAATGGAAATTACCAAATCACTGCAGGGCTGGGGGTCGGGGACAAACAAGAAAGCGAGGGTCAAAAAATCGGAGAGGTGGTTCCTGAGACAGCACCAGTGGGCGGTGGGTGGGAATGGCTGCCTTTACCCTCCTGGGGCTTCTCCTCCCTGGGGCCGGCTCCTCCTTTCCCTTCTTCCTTTCATTCCCCTGGAATTATGCACTAGATTAAACCAGCTTCCCACTTGTCCAAGTGCACATGGAAGCCAGCGTCTAGTCTTTTAAAAACAATCTTCAGTGGATTCATTGTGTCAAGACAGAGCACCGCAGAGACCCATGCAAAGCTGAGTGACAGCTAAAGGTGCCAAATCCAGGCCTTTTGTCTGCTTTGGACCTAGCAGGTAAGGACAAGAACTAAGGACTGTTTACTATGTACTACTTGCTTCCATGGATCCAAAGTGAGCAGCCACAGGAGTTCTTTGGCACCAGCTCTGCAGTCATGTCCAACTCTTTACGACCCCATGGATTGTAGCCTACCACACTCCTCCGTCCATGGGATTTTCCAGGCAGGAGTTCTAGCATGGGTTGCCATTTCCTTCTTCAGAGGATCTTCCCAACTCAAGGATCGAACCTGGGTCTCCTGAGTTATAGGCAGACACTTTACTATCTGAGCCACAAGGGAAGTCCTAATATTATTTCCAGGTTCTGCCAATTAGAAAGGACTTTAGATCCTGCTGACTGCACCTTAGATATTTCAGGCCTGATAACCTGCAAGGCAGCTGGGCAAGGCTTTCCCAGCATGGGGAGAGAGGGGGTCTGAGGATGCTCCTGGAGCACTGAGGTCTCTCTCATCTGGGAAGAGATGTCCAGGTGAGTGGACATCTCCGACTGCCTTCAGTTGGGATGTTGTTGGTCTTGCTATTCAATCTCGAGTCGTGTCTGACTCTGCGACCCCAGGGACTGTAGCACACGAGGCTTCCCTGCCCTTCACCATCTCCCGGAGTTTGCTCAAACTCATGTGCACTGAGTCAGTGATGCCATCCAACCATCTCATCCTCTGCCACTCCCTTCTCATCCTGCCTTCAGTTTTTCCCAGCATTGGGATCTTTTCCAGTGAGTCAACTCTTCATTATCAGGTGGCCAAAGTATTGGAGTTTCAGCTCCAACATCAGTCCTTCCAATGAGTATTCAAAGGTGATTGCCTTTAGGATTGACTGGCTTAATCTCGCTGTCCAAGGGACTCATAAGAGTCTTCTTCAGTACCACATTTCAAAAGCACCAAATCTTCAGCGCTCAGCTTTTTTATGGTCCAACTCTCACATCTGTACATGACTACTGGAAAAACCATCGCTTTGACTAGACAGACCTTTGTCAGCAAAGTGATGTCTCTGCTTTTTAGTAAGCTGTCTAAGTTTGTCATAGCTTTTTTTCCAAGGAGCAAGTGTCTTTTAATTTCATGGCTGCAGTCACCATCCACAGTGATTTTGGAGCCCAAGAAAATAAAGTCTGTCACTGTTTTCATTTTTCCCCATCTATTTGCCATGAAGTGATGGGACCAGGTGCCATGATCTTAGCTTTTTGAATGTTAAGTTTTAAGCCAGTTTTTCACTCTCACCTTCATTAAGAGGTTCTTTAGTTTCTCTTCACTTTTGTCCATTAGGGTGGTGACATCTGCATATCTGAGGTTATCAATATTCCCCTCAGCAATCTTGACTTCAATTTGATGAAGCTCAGTTGGGATGGGTTTCTCTGGTGGCTCAGAGGGTAAAGCGTCTGCCTGCAATGCAGGAGACCTAGCTTCGATCCCCAGGTCAGGAGGATCCTCTGGAAAAGGAAATGGCAAGCCACTCCAGTACTCCTGCCTGGAAAATTCCATGGATGGAGGAGCCTGGTAGGCTACAGTCCATGGGATCGCAAAGAGTCATACATGACTGAGCAACTTCACTTCTCAGTTGGGATGGCACTTTGCAAGTCCTCTCAGGATGTGTGAGTCCATTGGCTGTCTGCACTACCCTCCAGAGGAAGGAAATCAAGGTCTCAGTCACTGAAAGAAGCCTGAAGTTACAGGGGAGTTAGCACTTTTTAGACTGATGCCAACACACATCCACTTGGGCAGTATGGGAACCAGAGAGAGAAAAGCCACAGGTGAAGCAGCAGCCCATCTACCTGTCAGCTCCTTCAATCAGCTCTGCCCAGAAATGAGCATGAAATGGGACCCAGAGTGTGCAGTCCCTTCTGGGTATTCTTCACACATTTCTCTCCTCGGGTGGCCTTCTCATGGCGTGTGTTTCTCATGCTTTAAAACACTCATTTTTAATGTAACACTGCTTAATCTAGTATTCAGAGGCAGAGATCTGTTTCAGGGCCTGAAAATAAATAAATTGAAAAAATGGGTTGTTGAAGTTGTGGAAGCTCCCACAGCCATTTCCAAAAGGATGCCTCACCAGCCAGAGACTTCTGTCCCCAGATAGCACATGGCATCGCAGCCAAGGTCAGTTGGTTTTCTAGATTAACAAACTCCTGCCTCCTGATCCCGCTGTGAAAAATCCAGGAAAGTGCCTTAAAGTAAATATATAAATAATTTTACTGTTTTGTTTTACAATCGTTCATCAGTGCACCATTTCTGGGCAGCAAATAAATATCACTCTCCTTGTTCAAAGGAAAAGAAACTGAAGTTTAAAGACAACAATATGTTATCCTATCCAACAATAAATTATCCTACAATACAGTGACAAGAATTTGAAACCGAGTCAAGATGGAAACTTTCCATTTCTGCATCTTTCTTCCAGAAACATATCCAGTCAGTCATTAAACACCTTCTGTGTCCCAGGGCCACAGGAACAGAGCCACGTGCAAGACCGAAAAAGCCCCTATTTGTCCCCAAGAACTTTGCCTTCTAAGGGGAGGAGATAACTATACTAAAATGCCATAATGAAATGAAACTGTTTGATGGAGAGGCAATTATTTTTCTAGAAAATGGCAAGGTCAGAGAAGACATCTCTGAGAAATAGAGATCCAATGGGGGAAAAAAAACAGATGTGGCACTGGAAAGAGTTGAGAAAGAATCCAGATAGACGGGCCAGAGTGGATATGCGCATGACACATTCAAGGACAAGCAGTCCGAACCTGAACATGGCCAGGAGAAGAGCAGAGAGAGATGTGTCTAGAAAAGCAAACTGAGCCAAATCCTGTAGAACCTATGGAGAGGTATTGGAATTTCATTCCAAATGCCATGGGATACTTTGTTAAATGAGTGACTAGGAAGACTCATTTCAATTACTTCATTACCACAAAACTCCATTGAAGAAAGCACACTTTAAAAAATGCAAAGAAACATATTTTCCCCACCTATTGGCAAACCCAGTCCTCAAGGAGGCAAGAGTGGATTGGCTGTCACTGGGAGCTGAGTAAATCACCCACTGCCTGCAAGTGTCTCCTTTGGTCTGTTCGCTCCCACATAAGCCAAACCTCTTTGCTACTCGGGACACCGAAGGTTGTCCAACTCCGAAGAAGTAGAGGTTGAAAGAAAAGGCATTTGGGAATTAAATATATGCTTCAATCAGTTGAACTTTTATACAGATTGACTGCAGTGAAAAATTAGAGCTTTGTGTAATCCAATAGAGTAAAATCAAATGCCCCAAATAAATAAATAGTTGTCTTTTTTTATTAGCTTTCCATCACCCCTGGATCCATTTGTAAGTTGCATTGTGTCACCTCTCTTCATTGGCAATGTTGCCTCTGAAAACTGTACTGCTTATTTGAGCTCAGCAATCAGGCTTAAATGTACCAATATATATTGTTCTAAAGTGTATATTTTTTCTGTCTCCAAAAGACATAGTGACTACTCCTTTTATGGGAAACCAGTTATTAATCCAGTAAGTCTGCATGAATCAATATCTTTGTGAAATGACACCATGTTCAAGTTATTTTATGTTATGTTGATGGTTAGCTAATTTTGGAATGGAGACATTTCTTCGAGAAATAGACATAGCATAATTTAGTGGTGAAAACGTCAATCACTATAGGTTGTATGTCTTTGTCCAGGCAGAAGAGGGCAGATTTATTGAAGGAAATGCAGCTATATATTCCTTGCGGCACTCTGACCTAAAACATCCATTTTGCTTATAATTTTGTTTGGCAAAATGACATCAACGGCAATCACTAACAGAAAGACAAAGCCAAAAGCCATTGTTTCTGGACTCTGATTCAACAGCCTGACTGCAGGACAAAATGGCAACAACTTCAACAAGGCACCGACATGATGATGCTTTCTCTGCTGACTAATTTACAGAGGAAAATCTGCATGGGACTAAGCAATCTGCAAAATTTAGTCTGGGAAACACACCGCAGAATAACTGCTTTTTCCTAGTATCTAACATCCCACAGAGAAGGGTGTGGTCCTTGGATTCTCTGACGTTCTCCCTGAGAGATCTTCTTCCTCAAGGCAGTTCTCTTTCCCCAGTCTTTCCCATCCCACTGGTGCTTTAAGCCAAAACAAAGGGTTTGGGAAGGAGAAAAGGGGAAATCCAATGAACACAGTGGGGGGAGGGACAAGGAAACAAGAAGGTAGGGAGACGCAGACTTTGTAATAACTGCTGACAGTTTGGACAAAGAAAATTCGTAAGCACATCTGGGATAAACGTCATTTATATACTAAAGTGGGGCAAAGTGTTTTAATTAAACTATGGGCAAAATGGTAACCTGGGAACATATTTCCATTCCTAAGTGAAACAAGAACATGCTCACTTAATCATGATAAGGAATTTCTCCACTAAGCCAATAATCACCATCAAAATTAAGACTAGAATAATAAAGACATTTGTGGTAAATGATTCCATTAGTGGCCCCGATGAGTCAGACCTCCCAGTTCCAGGCCCTCCCACATTGACTCTGGGCTTGGCCACGTCACTTGCTTTGGCTAACAGCTCACCAGCAAACATGAATCAAATATGAGACTGCACATTGGGGCTGCCTTGTTGGACCACTGCTGCTTATGAAATAATAATAATGGATAATATCTAAGTACAACTGTTTTTGAAAGGTTAAAACATTTGACACGTGTTATTTATCCTTGTATAGTGCTCTGAATTATTAATGTTACAATGCCCATTTTGTAGGTGAGAAAACTGAGGTACAAAGGTACAAAGAAATAAGTGACTTGCTCAGCATCATATAACAGATGAGTGATGAAGCAGATGCAGGCAAGGCTGGACGGGGTCTGAGTCCGGGGAACTGCCTGATTCAGAGCAAGGAGTGAACTGTGAATCACCATCCTTACTGCGCTTTCCCTGGCAACTCTCCTGCCCACGCCACCCAAACAAGTGTGAAAACTTAATTGCTCTTAAGCCAGGAAACCTGGGAGTGTTTCACTATTTCTGGACTCTGGTCCTTTCCCCAAGGCTCTCTGTTTCCATGGGGCCTTATTCATAGTGCTCCAAAAGACCACATCAGAACATTGGCAACAAAAGGAAGCTTTAAGGATGAGTAGACATACATGGCTGCTAAAGACACAGAGATGAAGATTTGGGAGCTCTGGCCTGAGAGTTCTGAGATGTCTTGGGACACCCAAGATTCTGCAGTTGGGGGTAAAAAAGAGTTTCACTTCTGCCTAATAGAATATACTGAAGTGAGATCTGGGCACCTCTTGGCCTTCCTTTCCCCAAGAGCAGATAGCTGTTCCTGGACTGTGGTCCCACAGGGATGCTGAGGATTCAGACTCATCATCACATCCTAGACAGGAGTGTTCCCTCTGGCTCAGTCTGGTCCAAAGCTCCGCTTCACCTCCCTCCCACTTTGTAATGCTGCTCATGAGCTTTAGGCACTCCAGAAATCAGAAAGGGCGAAATGGGATGGGGAGACACCAAGAAAAAAAACCATCCCCAAGACCGTGAGAACACAGGGTGGCCAAGTCAAGGGCAAGGTCTGGTTTTCATCTACTACTGGCCCCACCCGGTGGTCCTGGAGAAAGATCTCCTGGCACAAGATCTACAACAGGGCACGTGGCACCTCCTGTTGTCTGGAGGAGAAAATGAGGGGAAGAGCTGCAGTGTGACTTGCTTCCCCTTATATCCAGGTGGGGCTAAGAGCAGCCGGGGTGGGGAATTGGGGGCGGCAGTCATGGACACTTGGCAGAGGGGCTGGCTGGAGGCTGGGGTGGAAGGCAGAGCAGCTGGTGACCCGCCTTCTTACCCTCCAACACAATCTTAACTCCCTTACCAGTTTCCTGCCAACAAAGTTCTACCAGGACTCTCCAGACTGACAGTATCCATTCCCATAGAGATACTGAATCAAATGTCACCTACTGGAGGCAAAGCCTCTATTGCTGACATTTAGTGATTTCAGCACAGGCAGTTGCAGGGAGAGGAATGGGCTGAGAGAGAAAGCCGGGGTGGGGAGGGGGCACCTCCTCTCTCCCGTCTGATGTCTCGACCTGCGGGGCAGGAAACCTTCATCTCAACTTGTCCAGTGTTCACAGTTCAAACATTGGAGCCAGAGCAAAGTCAGAAATAAAATGCAGCGGCAGGGCTCCGCTGTCCCAAGAGCTTTCTCCCAAGCCTGAGCATCTATGGGACTCATGACTCCGTTCATGGGTGACAGTCATTTCCTAGAGAGAGTGGGGAGTGGAAGGACTGCTCCCGACCAGCTCACATAGAAGCTGCCTCCCTTTGCCCCACCTGGAGGCATTTAAAGACACCCATCAGTCCAAGGCACCCCTGACCTTCGGCACTCGACTCCTTGGCCCCAGCAGGTGGGAGGTTTCAGTTCCAACAAAAAGTATCTCCCTAGTTTCTCAAAGACACTCAGAAAGCCCTGAGGGTAGGGTGACCTGGTATTTCTCCAGACGCCTTTGCCTTGAGAATGCCCGTCTGAAGGGAGAATGGATGGTGAAGACTCGCAGGCATCTGATCTCAGTGCCACTCAGATGCACTCCCCTCCTTTCCTCTCTTTGCCTTTCTTGAATGAAATGTTCTCCATCCCAGGTAGGAAAACCATTTCCCTGCAAAATATAAAATCTATTGCTGAGCACTGCAACGAGAATTAACCTTGATTACCGCAGTAATTTCCTAATCAAAACTGGAGACCTGCTAATCAAGCTGGAATTGCCAGCTGCTTGATTTTTATAGTAACATAACCAAAATTGAGCATTTGGTAAACAAGGGGTGTGGCTGTGTTGCAAGAAGGCGCGGCAGGACCAGGGTCTGCCGGGCTGTAAAGAGGTCGACCTTCACTCCACTGACCTGTCGGCAGGTGTGGCAGGAACAGACAGGTGAAAAATGCCAAAACCGCTCCTGAGGGACAGGACCATCCATGCAAACACACACAAGGGGTGAAGTGGGGGCAAAACCAGATTCTTCACATACGTCTCATCTCGGGTTGTGTGGTGGCTTCCAGAATCCAGTCCTTAGATGAGGACACTAGTGTGGATATTGATGTAGGAGGTCATCCCAGAAAACACGAGTGGGAAAGCTGGGAAGGGAGGCAGGTCATGCAGGAGGATCTGAGGGCAGGTTGCTGCTGTGGGCAGTGGGACTCAGGCCAGATGAGATGGACAGGGACCCTGTGTAGATGAGACACAAGTTGGTCCCACCCAACAGGTGAGGGCTCTTCCTGGGAGTGTAAGCTCCCTGGCATTCCAGGATGCCTCATCTGCAGGTACAGGTAGGGTCCTGTAGCAGGCAGGGCTTGCAATAAGAACACTGCGAGAGAGCATCCTTGAGGATGCAGAATTGATGTGGGTGGGGCTCCTGCCAATGTTTGCTACACTACGTGGCTCTTCCTAGACTTTCACCTCCCTAAGAGACCTTAGCCTCTCTGAGATGCACCTTTTGGGAAGAAGACAGCAAGCTCCCTCACATGTCTCTACTCGTGTAGCACGCTCACTCTGCTGGGGATGCGGGGACAGGGTCAGCTGAGGAGCCTCCCCCGAGCCGAGGGATGTATGTGCGCCCAGAGCACCTTTCCTTTCTGCCCCAGTAGCACCTGCCACGCTCTGCTCTTCAATTTCTATTCCTATACTTTCCTGCTAGATGGAAGGCTGGGTTGTATCCTTCTCTGCTTCTGCAAGTCTAGAAGAACCCCTGGCACACTGTGGGTTCTGCATAAATTCTTGCTGATCAGATTTGAGAAATGAGCCTGGCTAAGCAACTATAGGGGCAACCTCTATGGTTGTAGAAGCTCTTTCTCTTGAGTGATCTACCCCACCCTCAGACAGCCCACCAGACAGGAAAGACGCGCAGGATTATAATCCACATCTCACACAGGAGGAAACAGAAGACCTGAACTCAGTCTCGGTTCAGCTACTTGGGACATCCACTCAATGGCCTTGAAATCCTAGGAAGCTGAGCTGAGAACTGGAGGGAGACATTCTGACTTGGAGCTACAGATGCTGCCTGAAACCACAGACTGTGTGACTGTGACTCCAGCCTGGGATTCCTGGCTCTGAGGACCATATCCATCTGTCTTCCTGATGCCAACTTGGTACAGTGTGAACCAACTGTTCACCAACTTGGTGAACAGGTAAGGGTATGCACACCAGAGTTCATCGTGTCCGGCTCTGTATCCTAGGTTCTCAATGAGCATTTAACAGTTAACAGTGGCAATCAAGGACACATGTATTTAGCACCTCTCTCTGAAAACAGTTTTCTGGGTTGCTGTGCAGGAAACAGGCTGAAAGTGGGGAAACACTGGGGGCGAGAAAGTCTATCCAGGGGTCTGGGAGAGATGATGATGGGATGAATGAAGGGAAGAGGCAGTGAGCACAAACAAGGTCATGGAAGAACACTGAGAATAGGGAAAACTGTCCCCACACATCCCCACCCCAGCCGGTACTCTCCCAGGCCTGCCTCAAGGAGGCTCAGGCTGTCCCAAGGCCTCTCGTCTTAGCCTTGAGGAAGGAGATGAAGAAGGTTTCTCACCAGGGATCCTAAAAGAAAGTGTGGGTGAGAGTCATAAAGTGGAGCCTCCCCGAGGAGCTGACCATTAGAGGAGAGGCTTGGCCCGGGCAGTGAGCCTGTGACAACCAGAGGAGGCGGGTGGGCTGCTGTCTTGAATGTAGCAAATGTGGCTCAGCCTAGAAAAGTCTGACCAAGCCCTTAAAACAGAAGTTGCATCTGAGGAATTTTGGGGAAGCCTCTCTGCCTAGAGTATCTTTAGAGTCTGAAAGACCCAGAAGTCAGGGAAGAAACTCCTCTGAGCCCTTTGGGCCACCCACTCTTGACGTCATGGAGATGGAGATAAGGAGAGACTCACCATCCAGTGGAGGGCAGGGGGGGTCCAGAAAAACTTCCATCTGCTGCTCACAGTCTGCTCCAAGTACCAGAGATGGCAGGCGCCTTCCCAGGAGCCTCCCAAAGCCTCAGTGATGTGCGTTCTATGCAGGTATTCTGTTCCATAACGTGACTTCAAACAGGATCCACCAGGGATGCTGCAGGCTGCCCGCTGAGTCATCAGTTTCCGATGGAGCTCACAACAATGCAGGTAGCGGACCCGAGGGCTGCTCTGGTGACTCAGTGGTAAGGAATCTGGCTACAATGCAGGAGGTGCAGGTTTGATCCCTGGGTAGGGAAGATCCCCTGAAGCAGGATATGGCAACCCACTCCAGTATTCTTGCCTGGAGAATCCCATGGGACAGAGGAGACTGGTGAGCTACAACCCACAGGATCGCAAAGAGTCAGACATGACATGACTGAAGCGACTTAGCACCCATACACACACATGTGGCTTCCAGACACTTCCCTTGCATTCAGAGTACATGTATGGTGCTTGTGCATGGGAGGCTGTTGTTTTTACTGAACTTTCTGTCTCCATGAATATGATTGGATGCTTCCATGTCTGTTCATTCTATACTTACCCATTTCCCTGGTGATGGGCGATTTGGTTAATTTCAGCCTTTGTTATTGCTGCACCTAGCTACTGTAAGCGTCCTTCCACGTGACTCTTCAGGCAAAGAGTCACTCAAGTGTACACCCGGAGGAAGAGAGGCTGGAAGGGCGGAGGGTCTGCACATCTTACTAGTCACCCTAGAGGTGGCCAGTTTGCTCTAAGAGTTTGTACAATGCATATTCCCACTCCGTTCCCACATCCTCCCAGCCTTTCATGTTGTCAGATTGAAAAGTTTGGCCAATTTAGAGCAGAGGAGGCTGTTTTATTTTGCGTATCATGGACAACTGGTGAATTGAGCAGCTCTTGGTTTTGATCACCGGATTTCATCTAAGAAGTCTTAACTTTGACCATTTTTCTATTGAGATGTTTGTGTCTTTACTATTTGTAGCTATTTATGTGGTTGGATGCACACATACTCTGGATTTGAATGCTTTTAGCTATGTTAGATGCTACAAGTTATGGAGATCTTTTCCCCCCTACCAACTTCTCTTTCTTTCCCCTCCTTTTTTTTTGGGAAAATCCAGGTACTGCTGAGAAAATATCTTTACCTGTGGCACATTCTGGGGACTTCTTCCTACATCACCTTCGCAAACAAAAAAGCCCCAAGCTTGGAACTGCTGCTTAAGGAGAGAAATAACTCTTGTCATCTGCTTCCTTGAAGCTTTGTGCTTAATAAAAGCCATGAATTCTGATGATTCCAAAGGGCCAAGATACCGCAGATTACCCACATGTCCTCTCTGGTGTGGGTGGGAGGCACGACTAATTAATCAGCAAAACCCTCCTCCCTGGACCCTACCAACTCAGAATCCTTCCTAACGATAGCGGCCACCAGGCTTGGTTGGAGTGGGCACGTAAGAAAATCTATATGCTGTCACTGCCCCAGCATAATCAAGTGCATTTTAATCATCTCCATTAACAGGGGATTCAAAGCCTCTCTACCTCACAATGATTATCTTATCAGAGTTTTCATTAAAAAGAAAAACCCAGTTAATTGGTTTGACCTCGCCATTTAGGAAAATGATAATAATAACAAGCTAACATTTATTGAGTGGTTACTATGTGCCAGACACAGTGTAAAATGCTTCCCGTGTATTTTCTCATTGAATCTGACAGCAACTATTTAAGGGAAAGAGTGTCATGTCACAGGATAGAGGCAAAAAAAAAAAAAAAAAATGGTCCCTCTGCTGCTGTGAAGGTGACCCTTTCCTCTCCTTAGATGCAGGCTATAAGGCATCAGTTTTTCCTTTCCACTGGAACCATTATTATTTGGCATGGCTTTCTTCTGAGACATTTGAAAACTTCCTAGAGCACAGTGAGGTTTCTTGCTTTCATGGATCTGGAGTGTAGCTCTCAGCTCAGCGGGGAGATGTTAGGAGATTTCACTGGATTGCGATGCCCCGGCAGACCTGCCTGTAATGGGCCATGGCCCCCATCTCAGGCCACCGTGGATACCAGTGGTAACAAGTAGATGCAAGTCCTGAGAACCATTCTCAGCCCTGCGGAGTCACCTCACCTGGAAATACCCCAGAAGTGGCCCAACCAACGGCAGATTAAAGTGGGAATCCAAAAGTCCAGACCCCTTTCCTCAAGGTGGGACAACTCTTGGTGCCGTGAACTCTCCAGAGCTCCCCACGGATCTGAAGTGAGAGTCTGGCTGAACTGGTATTTTTGTCTGGTGTCTTCCCTTGTCCTCCCGCAGGTTCTTATCCCCCAGCATGTTACTTAGGACAGCACTCCCTTCATGAATCCCTTCCCTGAATGGTCTATGGGCACGTGGTTCCAAAGCTGAAATTTCTGAGCTTCTTTGCTTTAAAAACTATTCCATTTTTGCTGTTGCTGTTCAGCCGCTAAGTCGTGTCTGACTCTTTGTGACCCCATGGACTGCAGCACCCCAGGCTCGCCTGTCCTTCACTACCTCCCAGAGTGTGCTCAAATTCACGTCCATTGAGTCAGTGGTGCTATCTAACCATCTCATCCTCTACCACCCTTCTCTCCTTTTTTTTCTTTTTTCAGCTTTATTTAGGTGTAAATTACCCAGATAACCACCCCCCCCCCTTTTCTTTTGCCTGTGCAAAGATAACCCTTCAAGCAAGCAGAGTTCTTGTATTACTTTAACCTCAGCTGTCCTGTTAAATGAGGAGGCCAAGGGCATCAGACCCATTTTTGACATGGGAAAACCAAGTCACAGAGCTCTATCCAGCAAATATCATGGATCACTTGATTTTTGAGTCGAATATTGTTTCTCTTGAGCTGCTCTGAGCTTCAGTCTGAACCTTCCTCACCAGCTCCTCATCTCCCCAGGTCAGAAGTCAGGGTCTGTCCTGATAAGACAAGTGAGAACCACCCATCTTGGTTCAGTTAAAATCCCAAGAATTGTCTGGGTTCTGTTCTTTTTCCAGGGGCTTCAATTTCGTATATCCAGGGGGCTGGCTGAGCAGCAGGTCAGCGTTTTCTGACTTCCCCCTCACCTTGCTGGCCGCCTTGTGGGCAAGGCTATATTTAAATCTCCGTGCTGTCTCCCTGAAATGGCAACCCACTCCAGTATTCTTGCCTGGAGAATCCCAGGGACAGGGGAGCCTGGGGGACTGTCATCTATGGGGTCGCACAGGGTCGGACACGACTGAAGCGACTTAGCAGCAGCAGCTGTCTCCCTGAAAGACTGAAGAACCCAAAGAATTACCTTAGGACAGGGCTCCAATCAACTAATCCTCTTCTGCTCCCAGGCGAGAACAGGTGCCTTTTTTAGAAATTCATTTGGAGCTGCCAAACTGGCTCTAGGTTTTCCCATGGAAACTCAATATCAAGAGGTCAGTTGAACAGTAATATTGAAACCCGAAGTTCCCTCCTCTCCTCCACATCTGTGTTTGGGGTAGTGATTCTCGAGAGAGGACAGGTTACTTTGCCCTCAGGAGTGATATTGGAGGCTAGGCCTTCAAAATGGCAGAGCATGAAAGGCAAGACTACATGGAGAGTTTCCGTATAGCTGCAGGATGGTTTCCAAGTTCACTCCAATTTATTCCACAATCAAGAGCAATCTGCCTCACTTTGCCAAATCATGCCATCGTCCTCTCCCCGTTACATCAAGGAATGGGAGATGGCAACACACAGCATTAGGACGTCACAAATCAATTTTATTGAAAATGTATTAGGTTTCAGTAAAACTGAAGGATCAGACAACAGAAGAGAGGAAGCCAGGGGAGAGGAGACAGTGTACCAAGATTTACTTCTGAGTGCTACAAAATATTGAACTAAAAATAACATTAAAGATGAAATTTGTAATGAATCTCAAGCTGCTAAATTCCCCCAAGGCTGGGTCTGCCAAAGGCTTTGCAGCAATCCTCTGTTCTTTGCTGTCTTTATTTAAATATTTCATACAGTTGTCTATGTTCATGTGCAGGGTGAACTGTCATTTATATTTCAGTCCACTCGAAAATGGATCTTAAGACTGTGTCAAGCTGAGCTCTGCACGGAGTGGGTCTGAGCTGAGAGGTGGGCCAGAATGGAGATGCTAAATGAAGACGGATGCTTAATGTACTTTTGGTGTACTTAGATTTGTCTGTCACAGTTTCTGCCTTAAACCTGATTTGTAATTCTATGGGTTTCGTGACATTATGATAAGATGAGATGTGCCTAAGACTCCCATTTAGCAGGGACATTGATGGGCGTTTGAGTTAAAGAGAGTGGTTGACGGGAGTGAGGCAGGTTTTGGACCCCGCGGCTTAATGCTCGGGAGAGAACGGGCTCCATCCAGAGCCATAGTATTTCATGCTTTTCTACACATTAGACTTTGCCGAAGTGGACTTTTGGAAGAATAAAACATCCCCAAGATAAATTCAATTTTCCCTAGTGTTGAATGTAACTTTCTATGGCACTTGATTATTTACTTGCGTTTAGGTGAAAGAGTGCGTTTTCCTGGTCCGAACAAAGGCTGAGGAGGAGGATTGAGCATCCATGGTGAGGCTGGGGAGAAAGGAAAGGGAGGAATGCAGGGCAGGGAGTGGGGAGACCTTTGGAAGAAGGTGCTCCTGGACTTATCGCACAAAAGACTGTGTGTGTGTGCGCGCACGTGTGTGTGTGTGTGTGTGTGTGTGTGTGGTGGGGATGTGGACGCGTCCCTGATGAAGTTCCCCATTTGGTTCTGCAGAGGGGCTGGGATGCCTGGCATATCACCACATACACAGTCTGATGAGCTGTCCAGAGTTGGGAGAGGGAGATACGGGAAGGATGGAGCCCTGCACATCCTATTTTCCTTCCCCAGCTGCTGGCCACAGACCACCTGGACTCAGCTGTCACCCCCTGGAGAAGTGCCCCTCCTGGCAGCCTGGTGTAGGACAGATAGCTTCATCTCTTGCAGTAGAAGCCTTTCTGCTCCATCCTGCTCCTGACCTTCACCCTTCCCCTGGCACATCTCTGGACCAACCCACCAACACTTTTTCACTTTCAGAAGGCCTTCCTCCAGGGCTGACACCTGCCAGTGTTGCCGGCAACATGGCTCCTGGGATCTGCAGAGTGTCTCCTAGGAGGGTAAATGATAGTTTCTTCATGGTTCATGTAGAAACATTTGTGGGGGCATAGTTACGAGGATGTGGATGCCAGACCAGGTCCCCTGCACTGGCTTTTCTCTAAAAGCCATAGATCTGGGATCAGCTCAGTTCAGTAGCTCAGTCGTGTCCGACTCTTTGTGACCCCATGGACCGCCTGCAGCGCGCCAGGCTTCCCTGTCCATCACCAACTCCTGGAGCTTACTCAAACTCATGTCCATCGATCTGGGATAAAGAGAGTCGTATCTGTTTTTTCTCAGCACAATCAGGGGATAGCCAGTGCTGGGCAGCTCATTCTTCCCTTGCTGCCCCCTCCCCTGTCCCCACCTTACACTCCTCCCGCGTGTTCCTAAGTCCATGCAGGATCCAGCAAACACCACAGCTCTCAGGCTGACCTGCTCCAACCCACACTTGGGCTCTCACAGGTGTGTGACACTGAGGAATCAGCCAGCCTTGCTTTCAGGAGTCAAATGGTGGTCCTCAACATGATGTGTCCACGTCCTAACCCTCAGAATCTGTGAGTGAGTCCTTGTCAGGAAAAAAGGTCTTTGCAGATGCAATTAAGAATCTCAAGATGAGGTCATTGTGGATTGCCTGGATGGGCGCTAAATCCAATGACAAGTATCCTTATATGACATGGAAGAGGAGACACAAGAAAAGAGGAGAGGGCAATGTGAAAACAGGCAGAGGGGTGTGATGCTGCCACAAGCCAAGGAATGCCTGGAGTCACCAGAAAAGGCAAGGAACAGATTGTCCCCAAGAGGTTTTGCAAGGGACACGCCTGATTTCAGGACTCCTTGACTTCAGGCTTAGGGCCTCCAGAATTTTGGGAGAATAAATTTCTGTGGTTTTAAATTGGCCAGTTTGTAGCCATTGTTATGCCTACAGGAAATCCTAGGAAGCCAACACGCTTTCTGATCCTCAGTTTCCTTGTCTAAATGGGAAAGTTGTTGTGTCTCAGGGAACTTTGAGGGCATGGGTCTGTCAAGGTCAGGGACAGCTAGCCAAGAGCTGTCACCGCTGACCCTTGTGATGTCCCTTCCTGCCCTGGCCTCAGGCATTCTCTCTTTAGTATCCACATATTCTGGGATGACTCTCCTGGCCTTGTTCCTTCTCTCTACCTGCAGGAACCCTGTCCCACCTTCAAATGCTGTGTCCTACCAGGCTATTCAGGAAGTCCTCAGAGACTGTTCCCTCTTGATTGCTAGGGAGTAGAAGGGGTTTGACCTCAGGGTCATCAGGATCCAATCCCAGACCCTGTTGGACCTCGGCAGTCAGAAGAGCAGCTGTCCCTCCATCAAGGATCCTGGGGCCTCCACCCAGCCCAGGGCTGAGCTGCTCACAAAGGCCTACACAGCTGCAGCCCGTGGTCAGCGCTCCTGTGGCTGCAAGTAACGGGGGTCACTCATTCAGTCTCAAGAAATCAAGTGAGCTCTGTCATTAGGAAGCAGAGACCAGTGGAGGCACCCAGGGCGGGAAGGATGTGTCCCAGGAACTGGGAACACTGCCAGGCCCCACGCTGGCATCTCCTCCCCGTCGGCTTCCCTCTCTCTCCCTCTGCAGACCAGATCTTGCTGTTTCTTCAGGACAGAAGCTAGAAACCCATGAGTTCCAAGTCACTGCCCCCAGCACATTGATGGGAGGAGGCTGGCTCTGAGAGCTGCCCCACCCTCACTCCTTTCAAGGGAAAGGTGACTGTGCAGCTGAGGGCAGATGTCCACTCTAGCTCCACTCCATAAGCTGATGGCAGAAAAATCAAGACTGAGAATCAGTCTTGGCAACAGAGGTCAGTTCTCAGACATGGGAGGGGGTGGGGCAGGGAGACCAGATTCCCTTTATCCCCCCCTAAAATCTTCAACCATCACCCATTATCCCATCTGACCCTAGGCTGTACAACTGTACAATCAGATGACTTTTCTCCAAGGGGATCAAGCCTGGCCAGGCCTCTACCCATGCTGGCCCCAGTACCATGATTCTCTGTAGCTACTTGATGACTTTGTAAGTGATGAGGCTGCTGCTGCTGCTAAGTCACTTCAGTCGTGTCCAACTCTGCACGATCCCATAGAAGGCAGCCCAAGTGATGAGGAAGGCTATGTAATTGGGAATGAAGAGGAGGGGACTGGATTAAAACTTCAGAGGAGGGGGGATCGGGATGGGGAATACATGTAAATCCATGGCTGATTCATGTCAATGTATGACAAAAACTACTATAATATTGTAAAGTAATTAGCCTCCAACTAGTAAAAATAAATGGAAAAAAAAAAAACAAAAAAAACACTTCAGCCTAAGTGTCTGTAGGAACCCTCCTCCAAGGACCCATATCCCCAGCAGGTCTGTCCTGGAGATGCTTGTCAGGTTGTGTGTATCCTGAGACTTCCGGAGTGTGTCAGCCATCCATCTAGGTGTTTGGCTCCCCCAGCCTTCCAGGGCTTTGGAAAAGGTGAGGGCAGAGGCCAAGGCTGGGTGTGTCCAGAAAGACCTGAGGACTGACCTTTTTTTCTCCCTTCTGCATACAGTCTTGTCCTAGACTAGGTTAGCCACAAAAGCCACTCCTATATAGCAGATAATCTCCAAGCAGAGTGTTTTTGTTCTGGGGTTTGTGTCCATCCTTCTCCCTGCCTGCATCCTCAGTTGGCTTCCCTGGGCCTCAGATTCTTCATCTGGAAAATGAACACAGTAAGGTTGGGCCCTGGTGGTCGTGAGCATCCTGTAAGATGCTGCCAGAAGAGAAATCATGATATGAGTGCAACACTTCGGGGAGACTCAGGACAATACAGGGCCCTTTGGCTTGCGTGTTACGAAAGCAGGGTGTCCATTGGTGGGTGCAGAGTCAGGCACTTGGGATGCAGGATGGAGGGGATGCTGTGAGTGGCCTGGCATCCATTCTCAGACAGAGAAGGGCCAGGCCCGGGGGCAGGGCAGGGCCGTCTGCTGTCCTGCCGTGGTTCTGCTAGGTTAACTCCCAGCGGGAGCACGCCCTGCCCTGCCCTCTCTGTGTCCCCTTAATCTCTCTGTGTTTCCTCACTGACCCCGAGCATGCACTGGCTTGTGACCCTCTTGCTGCTCACAGAATGCGGGCATTCACACACAGAGCGAGACAAGGCGGTGATGGGCTCTCGGAATCCTCCAGTCAGCAGGATGGGGAGGGCCGGCCCTCCCAAGGGGAGGCCACAGAGCTGCAGCCTGACCTGTGACTCTGAGCTCTTCCTTAGCAAGGATGACACGTGTCCTAGGGAAGTTGGTCAGAAAGTGGGAGGGAGCAGAGAAGACTGTATGTTTGTGGAGTGAATACTTATGGCAACATCTAAAGGCCCATGCTGCATGCAGTGGCCAGCGAAGTCACATATGGCAGGCAGAACGACAGCCTCCAAAGATTTTAGGTCTTGTCTCCGGCCATTTGGGCTCGTATAACAAACTATCAGATAGTGGGTAATTTATTAAAAACAGACATTTGTTTCTCATGTTTCTGGAAGCTGGGAGTCCAAGAGCAAGATGCCTGCAGGGTGAGGTTCTGGTGAAGGCCTTCCTCCTCATTCAAAGCCATCACCTTGCTGTGTCCACACTGATGGAAGGGGTGAGAGGGTCTCTCCAGAGTCTGTTTTATGAGGTACTAACTCCACCCTTGAGGATGGAATCCTCATGACTTAAGTTCCTCATAAAGACCCCTCCTCCTAATCCCTTCACCCTTGAGGGTTAAGACGCAACATATAGATTTGGAGGGGCGGCGGCAGGGGGGGCACATTCGCAGCCTAGCGGGTCATAGTCACTGGAACCGTGAATGTCACCCTGTAAGGGTATGATTGGCAAATGTGATTAAGTGAAGGATCTTGAGATGGTGTGATAATCTTGGTGGCTCCAAGTGCCATCACACGGAACATTAGGAGAGGCAGTTCAGTTCAGTCATTCAGTTGTGTCCAACTCTTTCCAGCCCCATGGACTGCAGCATGCCAGGTTTTCCTGTCCATCATCAACTCCTGGAGCTTGCTCAAATTCATGTCCATCGAGTGAGTCAATGATGCCATCCAACCATCTCATCCTCTGTCATCCCCTTCTCCTGCCCTCAATCTTTCCCAGCATCAGGGTCTTTTCCAATGAGTCAGTTTTTTGCAACAGGTGGTGAAAGTATTGGAGCTTCAGCATCAGTCAGGACTGATTTCCTCTAGGATGGAATGGCTTGATCTCCTTGCAGTCCAAGAAACTCTCAAGAGCCTTCTCCAACACCACAGTTCAAAAGCATCAGTTCTTTGGCGCTCAGCTTTCTTTATGGTCCAACTCTCACATCCGTACATAACCACTAGAAGAACCATAGATTTGACTAGATAAACCTTTGTCGGTAAAGTAATGTCTCTTCTTTTTAATAAGCTGTCTAGGTTGGTCATCGTTTTTCTTCCAAGGAGCAAGAATCTTTTAATTTTATGGCTGCAATCACCATCTGCAGTGATTTTGGAGCCCAAGAAAATAAAGTCTGTCACTGTTTCCATTGTTTCCTCATCTATTTGCCACGAAGTGATGGGACTGGATGCCATGATCTAGTGTTTTAAATGTTGAGTTTTAAGCCAACTTTTTTGCTCTCCTCTTCCACTTTCATCAAGAGGCTCTTTAGTTCCTCTTCGCTTTCTGCCATAAGGGTGGTGTCATCTGCATATCTGAGGGTCCCAAGTGCAACCACACGAGGCATTAGGAGAGGCAGGTGGAGGGAAATGTGAGACACATGGAGGAAGTGATGTGAAGATGGACCAGACAAAAGTTCAAAGATGCTGACTTTGCAGACTAAGGGGATGTGGCCACAAGCCAAAGACCACCAGCTGACACCAGCAGCCGATGAGGTAAGGATGGATTCTCCCCCACAGCTTCCTGCTGGAAGAAGACCACGGTGACACCCTGATCTGGCCCCAGTCATGCTGATTTCAGACCTCTGGCCTCTGGAACTGTGAGAGAATAAATGTCTGTTTAAAAAAAATATATGTGGACCACTTTTTAAATTTTTATTGTTTCTGTCTTATGATTTGGTTTTTTGGCCTTGAGTCATGTGGGATCTTAGCTCCCCAACCAGGCATCAAACCCACACCCCCTGCATCTGAAGGCAAAGTCTTAACTACCGGACCACCAAGAAAAGTCCCAAAGTCTATTATTTAAAATCACCAAGTTTGTGGCAATTTGTCACAGCAGCCACAGGAAACTGATTGGCCACAAAAGACAGGTCTATTTCACAAGAGATTGCAACAGAATTGCTGTTTAGCGTGCCAGCTCCCAGAGTCACTATGGGTCACAGTCAGACCTGTCTAGCTCTCCAGGTCTCTTGCAAGAGTCACCCTCTCTGGTAGCATGTGTGCTCCCAGGGGGCCAAGGCTACATGCTTTGCACCCTTGTATGCCTCAAACTCAGCACAGTGCTTGGTACTAAAGAAGGGAAGAATTTTTTCTTTTTTTGAGTTATCAGCACAAGTAAGTGGTAACGAAAAGTGAGTTAGTAAATGAACAGGGCAAGGTCTGCCCCAAGAATGGCAGGTGTTTGAGAACACCATCTTGTACTATTATTTGTCTCCCTCAGGATAGGCCTCTTCAAACACATACCTTGCCTTCCCAACAAGCCAAAAGGCTTCTGGAGGCAGGGACCTCCTCCCACACAGCAGGAAATTGCCCAGGGCTTAGCACTCAGCAGGTGCTCGATGAAGACCCACTGACTGATTGACTAGTGATGGATCAAACACTTGCATCAAGTGTACCTGAACTTGTAGTCGCTTTGTCTACATTTCTTCTAATCCAGTTTCCACCATCTTTTATGCAAAACTCATGTCAACTACAGAATGAAGTGCACAGTCCCAGGGCTGGAAGGGGGTGTGAACCATGTATTGAAGCATGTTCAGGTGGAGGACAAATATTTGCATCTTAATGACCATCTACTCATTGGTTTAGGGTAGACAGGATTCGGTTCCAATTTTAAAATGTGGATTATAACAATGGTCTCAAACTTCAGATTCTGTAACTCTGGACAAGGCTAGGAAAGCTGCTTAAAAGGGTCTGGTTCCAAGGCCACCTATGGGAGACACTGACAAAGACCCCCTGAAGTAGTAATGATGAAGCTTTTCAGCTTTCCACGGATCTGCAAGTGAACTTGAAAGTGTGCACTCCACTTAAGCATAGGCATGATTTTTATAATGCAGGAGAAATAAACAACAATAAATAATTTGGCTCCATTTGGGGAGGAGCCCGGCTGGACATCAGTCAGGATCTATTTGCATGTGCGGATGCTCCAGGGCAAAAGCCATCACATGAAAATGAAACACAGAGAAAACTGCAGGAGGCTCTGAGTGAACAGAGGGTGAACACACAGAAAAGTTTTGGTGTAAACATGTCCTTTGTGAGGATTGGAGATTATTTCTGAAAATTCTGGATTTGCAACACTTGCTTTGGTAGAAGCAGCGGTCACTGAAGAAGTCAAACGTGGAGCCAACAAAGATTGTCCTTTGAGCTGAGTGTCCTTGTCCTTGAGAAAAGGCTTGGGCCACACTGGCAGCCTGGCACTGCACGGTTCTAGCCACATTTCCTATGAAGAGGACCACCCTCACATTGCCTCTCCTTCTAGGAGAGTTAAACATCTTCCCTGTCTTCCCCCCAACATGCAGACCCTACCAACATTCATTTGAGAGCTGCTGTGGTGAATGGCAGAGACGGTGAGGGAAACAAGGAAGAAGCTGGAACTGGGAGCTAGGGGGCTGTTGAAGACACAGGAAGGCTTCCACCCTATGCTAGTTCTCAGCATCCTATGTGTCCCGTGAGGCAACCGGACTCCATCAATAGGGGTACTTAGTTACAGAAGTAGTTGAGAAGCTTTGACGTGGCATATAGACACCTCATGAAATAGCAGTAGACATCACAATGAGATATTGGCCCATGTTTTATTTACCTTTATTTTAAATCACTCTGATTACAACAAAGACTCATTTTGGTGTCAGGACACCTTAAACATCTTTCTCACATTTTGCTCGTTGCTTTCATCTAAAAGGGAATGGACCTGAAGCTCAGAGCTCTGGGCAAACAGAAGCATCAGGCTAGCTTTTAGTGATGCTGTCTGGTTTTCGTTTTATTCAAGACAAGTGATTGTGGTCTTACATCTACTGTAATGGTGTAAAGGTTCCTTTTAAATAAATGTGTGTGAGAACAAAAAATGGGACAAGTGGGGCAGATGCATTAGTTAAATATCAATATAAGTGCAAATATTAGGTGTGGGGGGGGGTATCAAGTGCCTGATATGTGCGGACACCTGTCCCTCTCTATCTCTAAGAACCCTTCCAGCATATCCTTCTTTTTGTTTCATAAGAACTAGTCAGTGTTCTCAGCTTGTCTACATTTTGCCCCCAGTTTCCATTCAGAGGCTAGATCTGCAATGACCACGGGCTGCATAGCATGATCATTGCCTTTCTTTTCCTGCTGAAACCCCCAGAAAATATCCTTTCTCTCTTATTTATGCCAGTGACGTCTGCACCATCTTGGATTCCCTTGACACTCATATTTCCATCGAAAGACACATATTTGGGTGTGTATACTACATCAGAACCCAGCAAAATTTTCCTCCTGCCTGTTTACATTAAAACTACTCATTACGATTCAAATTACTTTCAAATTATGCTCATCTGGATTTCTGTGCTTTATAAAGACTCCCATGCCTATCTCTTTGTGAGGTTATAAGTTAAAATATTTTTATTATGATAGAAACCGTTTTAAAGACTCCACAGACATTTGCTAAACTGTGGGTGAGATGGCTTCATCCTGAATAAGCCCCCTCCCCCAGCCCAGATGAAAGGAAGGGAAACTGAGGACCAGAGGTTTGGGGATTGATGCTGCTCTAAGCATCAACAGGAGGCTTTGTGATTCTGTTCTGGTGGTGCCTGAGTGATAGCTCTGCAATCTGGGTTAAATTCACCCATTATTGGCAATATGGAGGGTACTATGTGCTAGCCCTGGCACCCTCAATAAGAATGCTGACACTCTCCAACCTTCATCTGAAAATTAAAAATCAAGGAAAATGTATTTTAGCTGCTATAAGAGGGAACTTTTAGCCCTCAGAGTTTCCAGCAAGGAAATGGGTTTGTTTCAAAGGTAGTGAGTCTGAAGACACCACAGGAAGAGTCTCATCAGAGGCTGGATGGTCACTTCCTATTGTAGAAGTTCATGCACAACTTCCAGCCCTGGGACCATGTATTTCATCCCTCAGTTTGACGAGTGTTTAGTGGTGGGTAAAAGACATCAGCTCACATTGAATTAGATGCAATACATTGTAGACAAAAGGATGGCTGGGTCCAGGTGTTTAGATGACATCGTCAGGACGCCCATGTCTCTCACCTTCTCCCTTCTACTTTTCTAAGGCTTCATTCCCTAGAAAGCAGCTTCATTCCTTAGCCAGATGCCTCAGGCTAATTTTCTACCAGTCAAGCAGTCTGAGCAAGAGGAAGAATCTTTCCCAACTGACCCCACAAAAGTCTTGAGGTTTTCCTAAGAAAACACTCAGAGATACTCATAAAAATCTATATGTAAGAGTGCTCATTTGTATCTACTTTTGTTGGAAAATAATTGAAACACCTTAAGTGTCCAGAGATGGAAGACTGGTTAAATAAATAGTAGCATATCCAGATAGTGGAATACTATGCAACCAGTAAAAATGATTAAAATTATACAAATTAACTTTTTTTTTTTTTTTACAAAATAGACTCACAGATCTTGAAATCAAACTAATTGTTACCAAATGTAGGAGGAAGAGATAAATTAGGAGATTAGGATTAACATATATACACTGCTGCTGCTGCTGCTGCTGAGTTGCTTCAGTCGCATCTGACTCTGTGCGACCCCACAGCCAGCAGCCCACCAGGCTCCCCCGTCCCTGGGATTCTCCAGGCAAGAACACTGGAGTGGGTTGCCATTTCCTGCTCCAATGCATGAAAGTGAAAAGTGAAAGTGAAGTCACTCAGTTGTGTCTGACTCTTCGCAACCCCATGGACTGCAGCCTACCAGGCTCCTCCGTCCATGGGATGTTCCAGGCAAGAGTACTGGAGTGGGGTGCCATTGCCTTCTCCAATATACACACTACTATATATAAAATAGATAACTAACTTGGACCTACTATATAGCACAGGGAATTGTACTCAATATTCTTTAATAACCTAAGTGGGGGAAGAATATGAAAAAGAATGGAGATATATATATATATATATGTGTGTGTGTGTGTGTGTGTGTGTGTGTGTGTGTATACATACATATATTTTTATTCACTTTGCTGTACATCTGAAACTAACACAACTTTGTTTAAGTCAACTATACTCCAACAAAAACGATTTTAAAAATAAATAAAAGTAGCTTGGAAGAAAATAAATAAATAGGAGTATATCCAAATAGTGGAATACTATGCAACAAGTAAAATGTGCTTTCAGAGAATAATAATGATGATAGTAAGATGTTCTTGATGTATAGTTAAGCAAGATATGGAAATGAATACATAGTAAGGTTGTGGCTTTGTTACACAATATTTACTCATTAAAAAAAACTAGATGCAGGGAGTCTTCTGGTGGTCCAGTGGTTAGGACTCAGTGATTTCACTGTTAGATCCCCAGGTTCAAATTCTGGTCAGGGAACTAAGCTCCCATAAATCTGTGCAGCATGGCCAAACAGGAGAAAAAAAAAAGAAAAACTAGATGCAAATGCACTGGTATATTTTCTCTAAGTGAAGGGATTACAATTGTATTATTTGAAATTTTTTCTAGGTTATCTGTTATGAATATATATTATTTTATACAGTTAGAAAAAGGTAAACAAATACTATTTAGAAACCTAGATCAGTATACTAGTGGTAAGAACCTGCCTGCCAATGCAGGAGACATAAGAGACATGGGTTCAGTCCCTGGGTCGGGAAGATCCCCTAGAGGAGGAAATGACAGCCCACTCCAGTCTTCATGTCTGGAAAATTTTATGGACAGAGGAGCCTGGCAGACTATAGTCCAGAGTGTCACACAGAATCTAACAGGAATGAATCGACTTAGCATGCATGCACACACATGCAGATAGTTATACAATGACTGACAAGAGAACTCTCGACTTGGGGCAACAGAAAGACCCAAAGAAACTACTCATTTTCTGATCTTAACTGGATTGATTCTTATGGAATAAATCATCCACTGTGGAGGAGGCAGGATGCTGCTTGCTTCTCTGATGACACACCCAGTGGAACTGAAGTAATGGACCAGCCAGGAACCTGCAGATGAACTCTGGCCCAGCCCCCGGCCTTCCAGCCACTAGCTCTCAATTCAGCCTTGCAGAGTTACTCACACCCAGGAGACAGCACACAAAGCCATGGTCAGAGGCCCCTGAAATGTGATCATTCCAAATATTTAATGAGATTCTCTCTCTCTCCCTCACACACACACACACACACACACACACACACACACACTATATTGTTAAATCAGACTATACATTTGATATAGTTTTATGTCACAGACAATTCAGAATCTCACAGGTCTCCTGGATGTGCGTTCAACATCTGGACTTCCTAGTAAAAGCTACATCACCTCTCTGGCATGAATCATGCACATTAGTGGCCCATGGAGCCCTCGAGGTGATGGACACACTGCAGAGTGAGCCCTAACATTAATGCCCTGACTACGGCCAGAATGCTACAGCCAGGAGCAAACCCCTTGGTTGCCAGTTGACAGCCTGAGGTTGTTACGAATCCAGTCCCCTGCCCTCTGTTACCAAGAGCTTGACAATTCTGAGACCCGCTCCAACACCACACTTTTCCAAACCAGCCTCCCAGTGCCTGAATCATTGACTTTTCATGGCTATATGTGTTCCAGATAGTTCCTGATCCACCCTCCCTGTTTATGAGGTCACTTGAGAATGGATTCTAGGGAAATGTGAGTTGTGGCCACACATTTAGGGGCAGCGAGGCCAAGACTTGGTAGGAAAGGCAAGAGAGAAAACTGCAAATAAGAAATAAGGGACAAATGCATTCACTTATTCACTGAAAGCCTGATATAAATATACCAGCTGTTCTGAACATAGGGCTGTGCAAGGGACATGGGCCATCATTATGAGCCACAGAGGGTGCCATGGAGATAACTGAGCTCACATGAGGACACCTCATATGAGGGTGCAGTCTGCTCAGGAAAAGTAGCACATGCTATTTAAAAAAGAACATACACCCCATGAATGAATGAATGAATGATGACTTACAGCAGAGTGGTCTGGCCCAGTTTGGAGGCAGGGAAGAGCCATTCAAGCTGAGACCTAAAAAAGGATGGGTAGGAACTAACCCAGGAAAGACAGAGGGCCCCAGAAGGAGAGAGAACAAATACCCCGGGAGGAGGGAGAAGAGGTCCTGAGTCTTTGGGACCCAGCACACACAGGGACTTTAGGTCTGGTAGGGATAATTCTGGTTGTTTCTCCAGGAACACTAAGAAGTGGTGTTTTAACTACATCTGAGTGACTCAGTGGTAAAGAATCTGCCTGCCAATGCAGGAGACGCAGGAGACAAGGGTTCAATCCCTGGGTCATGCAGATTTCCCGGAGGAAGAAATGGCAACCCCCTCCAGTATTTTTCCTGGAACACTCCCCATGGACAGGGGAACCTGGCGGGCTATGGTCCACTGGGTCGCATAGAGTTGAACATGACTGATCAGATATGCACACACAGGACTTCCTGGGTGGCCCAGCCACAAGCGCCATCCTTCACTCCCAAGCAGACCAGTTGAGTAGCATCCGTTCTGAGTGGATGTGTTAAGAGAACACCGGCCTGAGAGTACTGGGGCTCCAAGGGCAGAGTTCATTGGGCCACAGCCACAGACACAGTGGGAGGAACTAGGAGCATTTAGACGGAGAGACTGGTCTCTGCCTTGTGCAGTTCAAGCCTCTCATTTCAGACAGAGGATGAGCAGAGTGAGACACTCCTGAGAGCTCTGAACCACAGCTTCCCAACCAAGGAGGCAAACTGTGGGCTTTGGAAGAAAAACCCAGCCATGGTGAGCTCCGCCCATGGGAGCTGGTCTCAGGAGGCCACACAGTCGAGGCCTTGACTGTATCCAGAGCCTGGACATATCGAGGAAGCTATGGAGGGGCTTCTGCACGAGGACCCTGCGGTTCCCCCAGAGGTGCTCAGAGTCCTCAAGAAGAACTTACATCCTGTCCTCATCTTCATACCATTCCTCGCTTTCTGCCTTGGGCCAAGATGAGTGTGTGTGATGACTCTCTCTGTTGCAATGGTGATAAAAACCATTTGGGAAAAACCAAATGGGAAAAGAAAAGCATCTCAGTGGATTGGGCATGAGTCAGTGAGAAGTCTAAAGGTGGTCTAGCCAGGGACTTAAACTCTGGCTGGACATGGGGCAGACACATGCCCACTGGCAGCCCTAACATCACACCGTCCTCTCAGCAACTGGGCAGAAAAGCAGCTTCCCAGCCCTGAAAATTCAGGCACAAGTTCTGCATTAAACTCTCAGTTGCCCAGACTGGGTCACGGAACCATCTAACACCAGCCTCACGGGACCAGCTGGAGGCAGCTCGCTGATTCAGTCTGAACCACAAAGTTTCCCTGGAACTGGGGCCTATCGAGGGGAAGGGGGCAGCATTTTCTAATCATGCCCAAACATCATGGACTGCTGTCAGTGGAAGAAAGAGGGAGAAGAGCTGGGCCACCAGACCAGACAGTTGTCTTCTCCAATATGGAAGGACAGCCACTCATGGGCTGCTGGGTCCCACCCCACTTTCTCCAGCCTCTGCTTCAGCCCCAGACAGCCTTCCACAGGAAGTGCTTGTGGACACCCAGAGGGGAGCACATCACCCCATTTACACATTTTATACCATGCTTAGAAAAACCCACCTGTGACATCAAGTAACCTAAATATCCATTGACAGATGAATGGATAAGAAAGATGTGGTACATATATACAATGGAATATTGAAAAGTGAAAAGTGAAAGTGAAGTCACTCACCCTTTGCGACCCCATGGACTGTAGCCCACCAGGCTCCTCTGTCCATGGGATTCTCCAGGCAAGAGCAGTGGAGAGGGTTGCCATTCCCTTCTCCAAGGGATCTTCCTGGCCCAGGGATCGAACCCTAGACTCCTGCATTGCAGGCAGACGCTTTACCCTCTGAGCCACCAGGGAAGTCCAAAAGTAGCCCTTCTGGCCCGTATGGGGAACAAACCCGCTACCTTGGCGTTATTACTCAGCCATAAAAAGGGAACAAATCTGGGTCATTTGTAGTGATATGGATGAACCTAGAATCTGTCATACAGAGTGAAGTAAGTCAGAAAGAGGAAAACAAGTATCATATATGAACACATACATATGGAATCTAGAAAATGGCACTGATGAACCTGTTTGCAGGGCAGGAATAGAGACACGGACATAGAGAATGGACTTGTGCACATGATGGAGAAGGAGAGGGTGGGATGAATCAAGAGGGAAGCACTGACATATACACACTACTGTGTGTGAAATAGCTAGCTAGTGGGGCTAGCTAGTGTGAAATAGCTAGCAAACTGCTGTATAATGCAGGTGCTCAGGGCTCTGTGACAACCTAGAGGGGCAGGATGATGGGGTGGAGGCTCAAGAGGGAAGGGATATATATATTATATGTATAAGTACACCTGACTCATGTTGTTGTATAGCAGACACTAACAACACTGTTAAGCAATTATACTTCAAGTAAAAATAATTAAAAATTGACTAAAAACAAAGAAAAACCCACCTGTAAAGTTGAGGTTGAATTCTTCACTCTCCATGCTCGTGTTTGCTGATAAAATAGTCCCCTCCTATGCCCAGCCCCGTATTGCTGCT
Source organism: Muntiacus reevesi (assembly GCF_963930625.1). Classification (NCBI taxonomy): domain Eukaryota; kingdom Metazoa; phylum Chordata; class Mammalia; order Artiodactyla; family Cervidae; genus Muntiacus; species Muntiacus reevesi. Next base: position 254,108,338 of record NC_089250.1, on the reverse strand, counting down.
CTGAGAAAGAATACCTTCCTTTTGACTTCAATTATCCTTCCAGACTCATTAGCACCAACAACAGAGGTTCTGTCCTGAGTAAGAAGGAATCTGAGTTTCGGGTTTTCCCTGTACTGTTCCTCCTGATTCTTCAAGACATTTTTCATAAAACATAGTATTTTTCTCTTTGGGGCCAAAAAAAAAAAGAAATTATATTTCTGCCTTTTCTCCTTTCTTATAGAAATATTTATGATCTCTCTACCAAATAGTGTATTTGAGGATGACTGTACATAGTGTATAGGCATAAAATAGGATGCAAGACCTTAAATTATGTAAACATAATTAGACTGAAAAGCCTCTTCCACAGCCCCACGTTTACGTTTCTACACTGAAGGTATTTGTTTCTTCCTTCAGTTCAGTTCAGTTCAGTCGCTCAGTCGTGTCCGACTCTGTGACCCCATGAATCACAGCACACCAGGCCTCCCTGTCCATCACCAACTCCCGGAGTTTACTCAAACTCATGCCCATTGAGTCCGGGATGCCATCTAGCCATCTCATCCTCTGTCGGCCCCTTCTCCTCCTGCCCCCAATCCCTCCCTCAGGTGAATCAACATAGGTACCACTGTCCCGAAGATTCAATTTCATTATTGCGGAGTGTTTAGATTTTTAAAAAGCTTTACTCTCATGCACGCACACAGAAAGTTAAATGTTGTCTTTCATTTCTGAAAGTGTACGAAGATGCTCATGGACTTTAGAGGCAGCAGGCACGTGTGTTGTGCAGAGCTTCCCCTTCTCACCACGGCTCCTCCGGGCGAGGCAGCAGACTGGGTACCCCGTAAGGCAGCCGGTCAGGGAGGGTGACCTGGAGAGGGAGCAGCAGCTCTGACATGCTCTGAGCAAACCTTCAGGACTTCCTTCCCACATGCCCTTTCATCACTGGTACTCCTCTTCCAGGAAGGCGAGCTGCCTCCTGCCCCTGATGGCCTTCTCTGCCTCCAGCCCCGAGAAAGCCTGGCCAGTTAGCGCCATGTGACTAATTCAGATCCATTGTCATGGATCAAATTGCAACAAAATATTTCCAGTTGCCAGTCTGTTTTCCAATTGTCCCTCTGTTATCCGTCTAAGTAAACATTTGTTCTGCTTATCGTTTCTGAGCAAAGACATGAATCACTCGCCCAGAAGAAACCGCAGCAGCAGCTGTTGCCTATTAGGAATCGACATTTGGGAACAGGGCCCACTAAACAGAACTGCAGACTCAGGTCTGCTTTTGGTTTGTCCTTATCCTAGAAAAGGAAGCCCAGGGCACTCTAGAGGACTAGCAACCAGGTCAACCTACCTTTTGTGGTAGGACCTTGGAGCAACCGGAAGCCCATTGCTCAGAGCTGCTCAGTAGCCTTCCTTTTACTGACTTGCCAAGTTACCTAAAATCCCACACATAGTGTTGCTATTTGGCAGCTACTTCCATAAGGTTTGTGGGATAGTGCGAGTTGCTGCCTGAGGTGTCTACACATGGGCTAGTTTGCTGCCATTGAAATCACACTGCAGGGACCTCTGGCAGACCCTGGCTTCTAAGGGAGGATGGCAGCGAACCTTAAGATGAGGAATTCTTGGCATTTGGGGGTTTGTCTGGTTTTGTAGCAACTTGCATGGGAAACGTATTTTGTAATAGGCTTGGTGCTGGGCACTTCTAAAAGCTTTACATAGGTGATTTAATCCTTAAAACCCAACCAGCTGGCAGAAAGGGTGATGTAATCAAAGGAGGCAACAGACAAAGAAATGGAAGTTTTGGATCAGAGAACGTTTCAAGCCTGGGCTGAATTTGGACGAGCAGGTTATGTGGGGAGGAGGGAGGTCAGCGCTCGGTGGAGGAAACGAATTTTGTAAGTGTGGGTAAGATGGGGATGCTCAGCTATAATTCTAATGGACAAGTTTGAAACTTAGCAGGGTTGTGAGCACAACATCTGAGGAAGTCCCAAGCCCCTCTCAGGGCTCAGGGTCTAAACTGGACACCCCTCCCAAGGGGGAAGGACAGTGACTTCATCAGATGATTCCTTAAGCACTCAATCCCATCAGTCTTCTGCAGTACCTAGCAGGAATCTGCATACCCCAGTGCTCAACAAGTGCACAGTAGTGGGGATAGGAATAAGTTTAAAGATGGTCTCCATCATCACACCTTAAAAATTTTACTCAAAAAACACAAGGAAGGGAATGAAAAGATAGCTACCGACTGAGGGAAAATCACCTATTCAATACAACAAAGAGCGTGCACCTTTAATATGTAAAGAACTCAAAACTCAATGATAAAACAAACAGCTCAATTAAAAAATGGACAAACACTTCAAGAGACACTTTACCAGAACGATATAAGGATGATGAAGAAACACGTGAAAAATGTTCAACATAATTAGTCATTAGGGAAATAGAACTTAAAACCGTAATGAGATACCACTATATACCTATATATATACATACGTATATATAAAAATACCTATTAAAATGACTAACAACAGCAACAACAAAAGTACTGGCAATACCAAGTTCTGGCTAGGTCTAGCAACAGGAACTCTCGTGCATTGCTGGTAGGAATGAAGAGTGGTCCAGTAATTCTAGAAAAGGATTTGGTCATTTCCTGTAAATGTACATTCACCATGTGACCCACACAATCCTACTCCTGGGTACCTGCCCAAGTGAAATAAAAATCTGTCTTCACACCAAAACCTGTGTACAAATGTTGGTAGCAGCACGATTCATAACCGCCAAAACAGAAAACAACGCAAATGTCCTTTGAGGGGAGATGGATAATTGCACTGTGGTATATCCCTACAATGGGACATCACTCAGCAACAAAGAGAAACAAATACTGATGTACGCAATAATTTGGGTGAATCTAAAAGGCATTGTGCCAAATGAAAGAAACCAGTTTCAAGAGGTTACATATATATGCTCCGATTCCACCTGTGTGACATTCTTGAAGAGCTACGTTGTGGAAAAGATCAAAGCTTACTAGGGGTCTGGGGTAAAGGGTGGGTGTGTCAAAAAAGGGGAAACATGATGGAGTGGGGTTCTGTGGGGCTGGAGGGTGATGGAACTCTTCTGTATCCTGACTATAGTAGGGGTTACAGGAATCTCCACCTGTGTTAAAATTCCTAGACCTTGCATTACATAAGGAAAGTTCATCTCCTGAGCTGCCTCTGCTTGTTGAGAGAAGAGGGAAATGGGGGCCTGTGTTTAACAGCTGACTTGCTCTAAATCTTACTGTTTTGGGTTTGATATTCACTCTAGCTTTTCACCTCCCAGCTTTCAGATAACTGGGGAGGGAGTCACAGGCTCTTGAACGGGGGCCAAACTGCCTCCCTCGAAGTGTGACCTTGCGCCACGTGGGGTGTCTCCTAAGCCGTGTGTGGTGTGCCCTGAGCTACCTGGGGTTCCGCCTGGGAGATTGGCTCTTGTGCTGCTGCCGACAAGCCTCTCCCATCCGTGTTCCATCCTTTTCAGTATCAGGTTATAGACACCAAGTTTGTGTTTCTGCTTGGCATTCTTGCCCTCTCATTTATTAGTCATCGTGTTGTTTTGTTCTTTGTGGGATGGTTAGGGGAGAAGGCAGAAGAAACTTCTTTCACCTGTCAGCTTAACCCAGACGTCATAACTACATCGTCAGAAGGTTACTGGGCATTGTGCATCAGTGAAAGGAGGGATTAAACCAAGAAAGAAAAGACAGAAGCTCCAGGAAGCAGGGTATCCAATGTCTGAAAGAGGGGAAGGGAGTTCCCATGTTGGCAGTGATTAAGCGCTCCAGACAATAGCTGCGACGACACCCAAGTACAGAACCAGACAGAACCATCAGAGGACTCAGAGCAGATGCCTCCAACAGCAAGAGATCATCTGATACATTCGACCTTGTGAAAAGTCATATGGAGAGGTTGTAGGGGTGGAAAAACTTAATCGTCTGTACCAAGAAAATCAAGCAGGACTTCCCCAGAAGCCCAGTGGTTAAGAATCCAGCCTTCCAATACAGGGGATGTGGGTTCGATCCCTGGGCAGAGAACTAAAATCCCACATGCTGTAGGACAACTGAACACCACAACTACTGAGCCTGAGCCCTCTACACCCCGTGCTCTGCAAGAGGAGGAGTCCTTCCGCCACAACCAGAAAAACCCTGTGTGCCTCAAGACCCAGCACAGCCTCCCAAAAAGCAGAATAGAAACTATCAAAGTATCTTGGTACACTACCTAATTCAACAGTGAACAATACTTATATAATAAGCAATGAATGCTAATTTAATAGAAACCTGTGAAATAATTGTTGTGAAGCAGTGGGGTGGGGGGTGAGGTGAGTAAGAAGGTCAAGGTCACACCAGAAGTCAGAACAGGGAGCTGGGACTTTTAGTGCCTGCTTCATGACACTTGTCAACATGTGTCCAGAGAAGCATCATCTATTAGGGTGCAGTCAGGGTTTGTGGGGGGTGCAGAGTCCACCATGGGAGAGCCAGTAGCATCCGTGTCTGTCTTCCCCCAGCAAAGCGGAAACTGCTTTTGACACCTCTGTGGTCCTGCCACCAGCAGAGGGTGGAGGGTGATGAGGCCCCCGCCCCAGGACTCTGGGCCCTCGGTTAGAAATGAGAAATGAGCAGTCGGCTCTGCTCCCAAGCTTATTGTGTTCAGATGGCCCCAGCCCAGCTGCACTTGCCAGTGCCCAGGTGGAAACTGGGACCACAAAGATCACATCTGAATTTCAGCTGATACTCAGAAGCCTCCATTAGGGCCCTCAGCTCAGAAACATGATGAAATTCCCTTTCTCACAGCCTCTGGAGAAAGCAGGGTAAGACTGCTGTTCTCATCAAGCTTCTGAGACTGGGAGAGCTTATCCCCTGAAGCCCAGACAACAGGTCAAGGGACCAGCCTGGAGAAGGGACATGGGAGACTGATGCCCTGCATAGCAGGCTCAGCGTTCCCTGCTCTCAGGAATTAAAGAGGTATGTTAGGTCAGAGAGGAGTCATAGACCTCTGATCCTATTCCACCTGTGACGGCAGAAGTTATTAGATATTTAGGGACCATTTACTTGTGTTCCCCTTCTGAGGATAACTGGCATTCATCTCATCTTGTTGTTTGCTTCAAGTCCTATCTACGAGCCTTTAACTGTGGTGTTCGTCTGCCAGTAGCACCTTCCCCCAATCTGACTCTTTCCCACTTTTCTAGAAAAGAGTTTAGATGGGAAAGTCACAGGCCCAGGAGCCTGTAGCTTAGTGGAACTTAGGAATTGCAAGCCCAAACTCTATGACCCACCTCCTCTTCTGAGCCACCTACTATTGTTTCAGAATTGTGTAACTCAGTCTTTTTAATGGGACTATAAACTCTCCAAGAACAAGACTTGTATTACGGTCAGCCAAGCTGTGTAACAAATAGGCCCAACAGGCAAAATTTCTGCACAGTTGATGTTTATTTCCTACTCAAGTGGCAGTCTTTGAAGTGTGACTCAGGGACCCAGTCTCCCTCTAGTTTGTGGCTTCACTTTTCCCTGGCTCCTCATCATCATCTGTGTCCAGCTGATGGATGCTGCCAAGAATGGCGGCGTGTTCCCAGGGGCTTTCTGTGGGTTAGGCCTGGCGCTAGAACACATCCCTTCTGCTCACGTTCCATCTGACGAAACTTAGATGACCACATCAATCTGCAAGTGAGAATGAGGTATGCAATCTGCCTGGGTGCCCAGCAAGAATGTGGCCTCAGTAGGCCAGCTCTTCTGCTTCGCCAGCTCCCTTCCATGCGCCCTTCCCCTCCAGAGCCCAACACAGAGAGGGACCTTCAGAGGACGTTCCAGAGAACTTGGTGAGGTTGGCCTGACGCTTCCAGGGCTCTGCAGAGAGGAGAAGTTGGCCATGTCAGGGATGAGCTCTACCTGAGGCCCCCTCACACCTGGACTTGTGAAGCCACTCAGGTAACATGGGCCTTGCAGCAGCTGCAGTTGCATCAGAAGACAGACTGAAGGCTGGTCTTGACATCCACAGAAACCTCATCCTACTCTCTTCCCATGGAGGCGACCTCTGTGCAGAAATCCATGCCATGTGCCAGGCAGGTGGGCATCAGGAACCCTTTGTGTGAGGACACTTGGGTCTCTGGTCACGGCCTGGGCAACGTAGAAGGTGAGGATGGCCTTGAAGAGAGTGGTTTCAGTGAAGCAGCAGAGACAAGAGCCAGACTAAGGGCTTAAGGAAAGAACACAGGTAAATGGGCTGGAAGTTAATTTTTACAATTAATTAGAAAAAATAGGACTGAAAGTGTGTGTCACAACGCACACACAAACACACATGCGCATGCACAAACGTGCCTGGACCAGGTATCCCTCTCCAAAATGCCTGCTTTCCTCTACTGCTATCTTAGCTCCCATCTTTCCCCCTTTTTAATCCCCCCTGAGAAGCAGTTGGCTTGGGATTCAGGTACCTCAGTGGTGCAAAGTGACTGCAGGCTGTGCTGTGTAGAAAGAATCCTTTTCAGATGCCCTACCTTCAAAATAGAGCTTCACCCCCACCATACCCAGTACTATGGGTCAAGTGACCACAGGGTCCTACTAGGACCAGGGTCCCTGCCTACTCACTGACCCCCTGACCTCAACCTTGCCCACCTAACTTCATGATCCACACGGCTGCCCTTGTGATCTTCCAAAATTATTAATGTGATGGTGTCCTTCACATGTGATGGTATTCTTCATTTACACCTTCCACTGGCTTCCATATCCCCACCTCTCTATTCTCTTTTCCTGCTCTATTTTCTTCACAGCAATTCATTCTACCTTTGATCATATTTATTTTTATTCATTTCACTTGGCTATTTTCTTTCTCCCTGGAAGCTGAGGTCTGTAAGAGCAGGCCTTTGTATTCTCCACTTCTGTGCTGTGGCATCTACTAGGCATGCTTATATTTTATCAAAGATATGCAGTTCCCTTAAGCCTCAGTTTCCTCAGCTATCAAAGGGGAACAATAAATTCTGTGTGCTTCACCTCACCAGGGATTGTGGAGATTAAATGAGAAAATGAGGCAGAGCAGACCCTGAGGTCTGCGGCATTAGTGATGCCACTGGATCCTGGTTAAGAATGCTGCCTGAGTATTCTAATTTTACAGGATGCTTTCCTGTCATCACAAGCCCCTTCTGAGGTCAAACCGTGATGTCTTCACTAGAAACAATAGCCCCAGCGCTCCTCCCAGTTGAGAAACCTGGGACTCTATAGAAAATAAATTAGTAATGCCTCATTCTCAATGAAAAAAAAAGTCTCAGGGAGATTTATAATTTTCTTTTTTCTAAGTGTACAGAACAACATAAATCAAAAGAAGCAACGGTCTACCTTGTGTTTTGAGTACTCTGACCCTCTTCAACCTCTGCCAATTTTTATCTCATTTTTGTTTAACTTTATACATCAGAGTTTAATTTGAGAACTGGTCGAGAAGACAGTGATGTATAGGTTATATCAAGTGCAGCTGAAATTACCCTGTCCCCGGGGACTTTGGACTGAAGGGAGGGTCCCTGTCCTCTTTCAGGGGGTAGAAGAGGAGCGGGAGAGTTTGCCCCTTGAACCTAGCCCCCCTCCACCCAGCTGGCTTCAGCGCTGCCTCTTGCTTATTGATCTGGCCAGGTTGGAGGTCCTTGCAAGATTGCATCCATGCAGGGCTCAGGCTGCCCAGCTCGGTCCCAGGCTCAAAGCACCAGCCACGGGGGACAATATCATTTTAGGAATCAGAGAAGGCGTTCTATCAGCATTGATTTTTCCTCTTCTTTAAAGTGTTGTCTTCTCTAGGAAAGTGTGCCCAGCTGGCAGTGTAGTCTGGCCAAAGAGAATGCTGGCCTTGCTTCCCTGAATGTCCAGAGTGGGGCCTGACATCCCATAGGTTATTCAGTAAGAACTGGTGCTTGAATGAATGAATGAGTTATGTTCTGCTTCCTCTTTAATATTGGTGTTCTAGCTGGCCTCATATTTTCTCTGGTGGCTCAGATAGTAAAGAATCTGCCTAAATGCAGGAGACCCAGGTTCAAGCCCGGGTTGGGAAGATGCCCTGAAGAAGGGAATGGCAACCCACTCCGGTATTCTTGCCTGAAGAATTCCGTGGACAGAGGAGCCTGGCAGGCTACAGTCCATGGGGTCACAAAGAGTTGGACACAACTGAGCAACTAGCACAAACACAAAGAGATGAATTGGGTCACTGGCTTAGCACTGGGGAGTGGCTGTTGGTCCTAGAGACTTTCTTACAGATGCTTGGGACCAGGGGGATCTTGAGATGGTCTCATCCACCTCTCCTCTGTCACATCAATGTTCATCAAGACAACCTAGCTGGGGGCTGGACAACTTCTACTAAATACCCTGAGGGACAAGCCATACAAGCAGTGACCCAAGGGTTAGCATTTTTTTTTTTTTTTAATGTACATTTCCTTCACAGCCCTTATCACAGTTTGAAATTATAGACTTGGGTAACTATTTGAGTAAAGTCTGTCTCCCCACCAGATCCTAAGAACACTGAAAAGTTCTGTAATTAATTCGAAAGAAAAGTCTGTTTGATCACCTGTATTTCCAGGGCCGGGCACAGGGCTTAACATCTGGGAAGTGCTCAATAAATGTTTCTGAATGAATGAGTCCAAAACAAACCGGGCTGGGGAGATCCTGTGGTGTATCATTAGCAAGGCAGGAAAGAGGTAAAAATGCCCAGGTAAGGTAGTCATATTACATGTGACCGCCTGATCCACTATCAACCCCAAAGGCCAGAAAGGGGCATGAGGGAGGCATTACATGGTCGCTGGATTTGGGGACTATTTCAGGATACCAAGGACAGCAAGTCTCTCTGGCAGACTCCTTGTCTGGACACGCACTGCTCCATCCAGTAGCTATTAGCTACTTGTGTGGCCACTGAGCGCTTGAAATGTGGCTGATCTGAACTGAGATGTGTTGTAAGTGTAATACATACACCAGCTTTCAAAGATGTACCTGAAAAAAGAATACAAAAATCTATCACTAATCATTTTATACTGACTACATGTTGAAATGATACTTTGGGGGCTATGATTAGTTAAATAAAATATCTAATTGAGTGAAGCGCGCCTATTTATTTCGCTTCTTTTTAAATGGGGCTATGACAAAATGAACTGAGAAGGGTGTGGGTGTGTAGCCGCAGAGCTGGAGGAGGGTGTGGGAACCAGTGCATTGTGAGAAAATCACTTGTTTATTTAAAAATTCTACTTATTAAAAAAAGAATCCAGATAAGAAATATGGACACTTACAGTAATAACCACAAAGGAAAAAGGGAACATATAAATTATTTTTTAAAAAGGAAAGAATTATAAGACACTAGAAATAAAAATTTACATCTTTAAAATATCTGGACTTCGACCTCAGAATGAGCATATTTTTTAAAAGCTCATGGAAAACACTTCCCCACTCTCTTTGTCTCCTTTCTTTATAAGGCATCTTTAACTCCCTTTGGGAAACTTCTTATAAATGAGGATTTGCCTCTCAAGGGATTCCTCTGGTTAGGAAAGTGTTTTATTAAAAAATATATGTTTGCCACAGAATGCTGAGCGATATAATTAGCTGGTCCCTTCTGTTTTATTTTAAAAGGCTGTATGGCCGAGTTCTAATTAAACATATTCTCAGGACATTTGAAATGTGAAGGTGCCTCAGAAACGGGCACTAAAATAAAGGAAGCGAAGGCTTGGGGAGGCAAGCTGGAATGCAGGCACTCTGGCCACAGCGTACCTGGCATTTCGCCTCATTTCTGTTCCTGAGCACACAGCTGCCACGATCCATCAGCCTGTCCCAGTTTACCATTTCTGGGACCCTTCCCTGCATCTGGGAGACAAAGAGCCCTGAGCTGGGATTCTGGGGTTCTGGGTGTGTGATGGGTCCTCAAGTCCAAAGCGAGAGCTTTTAAGGTCCCCACTAGCCCTGACATTCTGATTGTACATCTGGATATGTTTCTCTGGCTAGTTCTTGTCACACAGCATAGCAACATTCTTCATTTACTTTGTGAATGCCCATACTTCATTTACTTTGTGAATCCAGGAATTAAATACAAGACCATGGAATCTGGCTCTTGGATGAGGCATCAAGAGGCAGTGGCACACCCTCATTTGCAAAATGAGTAGAGTGGTGCTCACCGATTTCCTCTTGAAAGTATTTCCTCTTGGAAGGAAGTCTTGGAATTATTTCCTCTGTCTGCGCACAGCAGGATGGGCTGGGAGCCCAGAGGAGTTGAGTTTAGAACAACCTCTTCTGAATTCTCCCACCTTGGCACCTGAGTAGTAAGCCTACTCTTTGCAAAGCATTTACCCATCCATCAAACCCTCTTCCGAAGCAAACAGAACTCTCAGTCTTAGCTGATGGGGACACAAAATGATAACATCCACTTTGGAAAAAAAAAAAAAGTTTGGCAGCTTCTTATAAAGTCACACATACTCTTACCATGTGTGTGCGCAGACACGCGTGTGTGTGTGTGTGTGTGTGTGTGTGTGTGTGTTTGTGCTCAGGCGTGTCTGACTCTTTACGACCCCATGGACTGTGGCCTGCCAGGCTCCTCTGTCCTCGGAACTTTTCCAGGCAAGAACACTGCCATGGATTGCCATTTCCTTCTCTAGGGGATCTTCCCAACCCAGGGATCGAACGTGAGTCTCCTGTGTCTTTACCACTGTGCCACCTGGGAAGCAGGGACTCTTACATAAAACCCAGCAACCCCACTCCTAAGCACTGGGATGCAAGAGAAATGAAAACTTATGTTCATATAAAACCTGTATGTCCATGTATAGCAGCTTTATTCACAGTCACCCTAAACTGGCAACAGCCCAATTGTCCTCCAACAGATGCATGAGTAAGCAAACTGTGGTACATCTACACCAGCTGTTGGAAAAACACAACACCATGGATAAATCTCAAACGCTAAGTGAAAGAAGCCAAACTCCAAAGTTAACCTGCTGTCTAACCGCATTTAGTACATCCTGGAGAAGGCACAGTGATGGGGAGGAACAGACCAGTGGTCCCTGGCATGGGAAGTGGCAGTAAGGGGAAGGAGGATACTTTGACTATGAAAGAGCAGCACAAAGGAGAATGTGGGGTGCTGTGCCTGTGTGCTAAGTCCCTACAGTCGTATCCTACTCCGTGCGACCCCATGGACTGTAGCCCGCCAGACTTCTCTGTCCATGAGATTCTCCAGGCAAGAATACTGGAGAAGGTTGCCCCGCCTCCCGGGATCTTCCTCACCCAGGGATGGAACCCACGTTTCTTAAGTTGCCTGCATTGGCAGGTGGGTTCTTTACCACTAGCGCCACCTGGGAAGCCCATTTGGAGCAACGGGACTTCTCCAAATTTTGATTGTGGTGGTGGTTATCTAACTCCATGAATATGTCAGAACTCAGAGAACTATACACCAAGTGAGAGAATTTGCTCTGTGAAAGTTAGAAAATAAACATGTAAAACCCCGCAGGCTTGGCAGTGAATGTGTGGCTGTTTGAGGTTGCCTCCCCCCACTCATTTTATCTTACAAGGGATTAAGTCTATCAAGGTATGGTGTTCCCTGGGGATGGCTGCTGTCCACAGAAGTGGCCTCTGAAAACTGGAGGGAAGGATGTAGATTACATGGGCCAGTGAGAAGGTGGTGGTGGTTGTTGTTTTAATTCTCTTTCCTATTGGATGTGGACAAAGAGGCAAGCAGGTTTAATTACCACTTGTGACCACTCCTGAAGTCAAACAAACAAAACACCTTGAGGATGAGATGATGCTGAGAACAGAGTTAAGAGAGGGTAGAGAAAACTAGGTTCCTGTGTGTATAATTGAGCCAGGATTTACCACTAGACAATTTCCTTAAGCCAGTATAAGCAGGGGGTGGTATTACCTGCAGACTAAAGCTTCCTAGGAAATGCAATCATGGAGCTCACTGAAACACTTCCGTTCTGATCCACAGTTTCAAAGCAACTTGAAGCAAACTGGGCAATAATGAACCTCTGCGAAACAACAGAAAACATATCCAACAAAAAAATGGGAAAAGGACTTGGACAGGAACCTTATGAATAGGGAAATTCAAGTGACCATAAACATATGGAAAGGCACTCAAACCCATTAGCATTCATGGAAATTCAAATTAAACACAGAGAGACAGCAACAGCAACCGCTAGACTAGAAAATATTAAAAAGAAGGGGAAGAAAAGCTTGAAATATCACATGTTGCCAAGGATGTAGAACAATGGGGACATGTAAAAACACTGCTTGTGGGAGTGAAAATTGACATAACTACTTTGGAAAACAGCTGGGAATTGCAGACACACATACTCTACGACTTAGCGATCCTGCCCCTACATGTATGTGTAACAGACAAGCTCTCCCACATGTGCACAACACATGAATAAGCATGTTCACGGCAGCATTTTTCATAATAGTCAAAAAATTGGAAAAAAATAAAAACCTACTATATTGCAATATATTCACGATCCACAGCTTTAAAAATGACCAACTGCACACATTCACACAGTCAAGTCTCCAGGTGAAAGAAATAAGACACAAAATGATTCATTCATTATGATTTTCTTTATGCAAAGTTTAAATACAGGCACAGGGGTATTTGTACCGAAGTGTTAAAACTACAAAGCAAGGTAATAAAGCAACGACTACAAAGTAGAGACGGTGGTGGCCTCCAGGAAAGGTGATGATAATCAGGGGGCTAGGGGGATCATTTCTGGTGATTGAGCATGGTAGTTATGCAAGTGTTGGTCTTCTAATTATTATCTAAGCCATACACATATGATTTACACCTTTTTCTACATTTTTAATGTATCTCACACAGAGAAACATAAGAAGTCAAAAAATAATCAGATACCAGAGGATTGCCAAGAACCAGTCCGGAGCCTGGAATATGGGCTAAATCTGAGAGAATTCTAGAGAAGTGGTCCCAGAGAGAGACTATCTGGATGGTCCCAAGTTTTGCTTTACTTCATTACCATTTATTCCAGTCAGGGGCCTTTCAGAAGTGCTTGCTTTCAAGTAAAAGTTGAAGCCTTTGAAAAGTATCAATTCTGTCTTTTAAGTCTAATGTACTCATCTGACAGTGTGCTTTTTCTGATCCATTGCAGTTCAGACCAGATCTGTTCCTTACACGAATCGACATGATGCAGCTATCCTTATTTGCCTGGAAATCTTTCATCTTAAAATTTCAATCATCAGGGCCCGAAACACAGGAGACCACACCCAATGCCTCTTGAGTAAGCTGTATACTGTTGGTCCAGGCATTAACTTCACCAAGTTCCCTTGTATAAAATTCTTTCATGCTTTTATTTGAGCCTATTAACTTTAAATTAATTAAATTTAAATATAAATCTAACAAGTCCAGACATCTGTTTCCAGGACTCTATCAGCTTAGAAAGGTAAAAGTGGCAGGGAACAGCTATGAGAATCCGTGTCACTATGTAAGAAAACAGAAAGAAAACATCTTAGGTCTCCTAGGCTTCTGGACACATTTATTGTAGGCACAACAATGAAACGTTAAATTAGAAATTGACTAGACTCTTTTTTTTAAAAAAATCAGGAAACTGTGCAGTGCATAAGAAATGATTATCATCCAATCTTTAGCAAATCATATCATTCAAAAAAGTAAGTTTTATAGATATTTTCCTGTAAAGAAGTCACTCTGTGAGAATGTTGTGATGTTAATCTAAATTCAAGTCTCTAGAAGCATATGTGTGTACACAGATGCAAATATATAGACATACACACATACACTTACACAGATGAATAATGAAAAATAGTATCTAGAATGTGCGTGTGTGTGTGCGCGTGTGTGTTTGTGTGTGTGGTTGTGGTGTTAGGTTTGAGCCGCATTAAAGAACTCAAGATTTGGATGGAATTCACCCTGATAGCTGAACAATTATGAAAGAGCAGCATCCTCAGAACCAAATGACCTTTTCATCAACTTACAAAACATTAAAGGTTAAAGAATGTTTGAAAGGAAGCTAATACTTTTAAAACATTGGGAAAATTGCCATCTTTTCAAAGACCTGACCAAATTGAGAGCAAAGTGCCAGACTGTATGTGAGCCTTCCCATGAGGAGGTGTGACACGTTTGCATCCCCTGCTTCATTCAAAACTATGAATGAACCTACCTCCTCAGGAAATGAGGCAAGGCAGGCCTGGGAGCCACACCGCGCAGGAGCTCATATGAGTGAGGAACCCTTCACGGGCTGGCTCCTAATTGCAATTTTGAAGTCACACTGATTTCTCTCTCAAGTAGCGATGGCGAGGTGAGCAAATCAATGAGAGTGTCAGATTTTCCAGGCTTCTATTTTCCATCTGACCTGGATGGTACAAATTCCAGTCGCTACTAACAGGGAAAATAGAAATATCAGCGAGGCTCCTCACTAAACCCATTCCTTTAATTAGCTCCCGCAAAGGCCTGGAGAATCCACCTTACTCGTCCTGCATATGCCCACTCTTCCCAGGAAGTTAGGAGGCCTGTGCCTTGCCCTGCCTTCCGCACCTCGCCACTTTCTTTCTCTTTGTCCCACTCACAGTATCCTCTGGGGCATCCAACCTCAGCCTGTTTTATAAGCTTTTGTCTTCAGGAGGTCTGACCCCGTGGCCGCCCTTCTCACAGGGCTGCAGGAGAGGTCAGCATCACTGTCTGCCAAGTGTTTCACCAAAGCGTCAACACAAATCCATCATCCCAGGGAAGCCTGGCTCTACTTGGGAAGTAGGCTCTGCCATGACTCACCCATAGGCAGACAGCTAGTAACACCATGCCTCTTTCAAACCCTGGTCTAGCCCTGAAAGCTCCAGGGATACAGTGCAAAGAAGTCAAAGCTTCGAAGGACTTCTCTGACTTGGATCAAATTGTTCTTTCCTGATTTTCTACTCAGGGCTGAAGAAGGAGATGAAGGATATGAGGCTCAAAACAGGGTGGGGCCATCTGCGCAAGGTCACCTGGTGAGTTAGGGGCCACCAGCCCAGGCCCTGCCTCACGTGGGCAGAGCTTGCACTCACCTGACGTGTGCGCATGGGCAGCCCGGCCATGCACCTGGGCCTTCTGCGCTGTCGCTCCTACTTCTCCTGCATGCTGTCATGCATCCTGGGTGGAGAGTCAGCCCTCTTACTTTCTCACCTTCACTGTCTACCTTCCAGACTCCTGACATGCCCCAGATAGGACCATCCTCCAGAGAAAGAGCAGCTGGCATTTCTGGACATTTGAGACGGGCATGACTCCTTGACAAATTTCCCTCTTGGAGGATGACTCTGGCCCATTTTCAAGTCTCATTTTTCCTGGCCGACAGGTGAGGCCTGAGGAGCAGGAAGGAGGGATTGTGGGCTGCTGGGAGGCTGAAGGGGGGCTTCCCTGCCACGTGACATAGAGGCAAGGGAAATGCAAAGACCTTGCTGATTCTGTGACCGGCAGGCCTTCTCCTAGTGGGAACCCTGTCCCCAGACATTCAAGACAGTAGGAACTGCAAATTCTCTCAAAAAGCAGGGAGGCCCTTTGGTACATGATCTTACCCGTTCACCCACTACTGCCCACCAGTATTCCCAGCAAACCCAGAGCCAGGGCCCCCTCTCAGCAGCCGAAACACTCCTAAGCGCCTTAAATGATGTGAAAGACTTGTTATGAATTTACATCCCCTCATTGGGTTTACAGATTTTAAAGGTATTGATAATATCTCTCAGGTGATGTCACAATTCACTCTCTGTCAAATTTGTAATCAACACCTACCAGTTTCTTTTCTGTGTGTATTTACGGACAGTTAGCCAGCCTGGGTCCAGGCTCTGAGAGCACCCCCTGACCGGGGTGCCCCCTCTCCAGTGAATGGGGCCAGGGAGGATGGCTGCGGATGACTGACTTGAGCTGAGGGTGGCTGCAGAGCAGGGCCTAGAGGGCCCTTCTCCTTGGAACTCACACTCGCCTGCAGCCTGCCTGCCACCTGCAGACCCCTTGGCAGGGAGCGGGGTGGGGATCAAGCACTCCCTGGGCAGTCTGTAGCTGGGCCCCGATTCTCATTCCTGCAGAGATGGAGAAAGAGCAGCATGCTCACCACTCCACAGCAGAGAAAGACAATTGCATTTTTAAAAACTCTGCACTTAAAAAATACACAGAACAGAAACAGACTCAGGAAGAACAGACAGGCAGTTGCCAAGTGAAAAGGGGTGGAGGGAGGGATGGACTAGGAGTTCAGGGTTAGTATATGCAAACTATTGCATTTAGAATGGATAAACCAGTTCCTACTGCACAACACAGGGAACTATATCCAGTCTCTTGGGATAAATCATAATGGAAAAAATATTTTTAAAAAAGAATGTATATATGCATATAACTTAGTCACTTTGCTCTATACCAGAAATTAGCACTACATCATAAGGCTTCCCTGCTGGCTCAGATGGTAAAGGATCCTCCCGCAATATGGGAGACCTGGGTTCGATCTCTGGGTTGGGGAAGATCCCCTGGAGGAGGGCATGGCAACCCACTTCAGTATTCTTGCCTGGAGAATTCCATAGACAGAGGAGCCTGGCAGGCTACAGTCCATGGGGTCGCAAAGAGTCGGCCATGACTGAGCGACTAAACACAACACAGCACATCAATTATACTTCAATTAAAAGTGTGTGTATAGGCCTGCAGGGGCATGGTGGGTACTTGGAATGATGGGCCATGGGAGGTGGTGGGAAAGAAGAGATGCTGAGCAGACAAGAACTATCTGCTGGTCCCTGATGGAAGCCAATCCAGCGTCCCAGGCAAAGGTCTCCACTGAGCCACAGGCAGAACCAGGTCAGAAGGCCAGCTCTCCTGGTGCCTGCAGAGTCTCCTTGTTCCTTAGAGGCCAAAGGTCAGCATCAGGGCAGGGTCAGTCCCTTCCGTGTGCACTTGCACACACCCTTATTTCCACATTCTTCCTGAAGGATGCTATAGACAGGTCCCTCCTTGCATGCCTTTGCACACTGAGAGGAGCTCCTGCCTCGGGCTGTGGGCACTTCCTTCGGGATGCGTTTCTCCAGGGGAGGAGTTCTGTAGCTGAAGCCTGAACAGCCTGATCAGGCTTTCCCAGGGGTCAGCCTCCCGCAGCACCCCAACTCCCAATCCCAGCTTCCAGTGAGCCTGACCTGCATGGGCACACAGTCTTCTGCTCCGTGCAAGTTGGATTTGTCTGCTCCAGAATTTCAATATTGGAGGGCTTTGAAGAGGGTGGTCAAGATCTGGGGTGGGCAAGGGTCTTATCCTGAAGTTCATCTCAATGGAACAAACACACGTTTCACGCAAATGCTAGATTCGTTACCGGAACCTAGAGAAGGGAGTTGGAGTGAAGGCGCTAGAGCTTTTCTTAAGCCCCTCTTTGGCGTCACCACCTGCCTCTGCCATCCAACTGCACGCGAAGAGTGCAGAGACCTAGTCTTCCAGGTGATAAGAGCACTCCAGTTCACTGCCTCCTCCCCTCTCTGATTCCTGGGGCGGGTGGGGCTGCCCCCCGTCCTGCCTCTAGAGGGCGCTGTTGGAGAGGTGGTACCGCCAGCTGCAGCCTCGGGCTCAAAGAGGGCGCCCCAGGGACTCCACCCCTAACCCCTGGCCTAATTTGAATATTTCATTGGCTGCCGCCAGTCTGGTCAATTTATCATGCAAATACGGGTGCCCTCGCGCCAGAGAGGAGCCACCGCCCGCGCAGGAGAGCGGCGCCCGATTGGTGGCCGAGACAGCTGCATTTGTAATATTTTTCTTTGGGCATTAGAGTCATTTACCAATGCCATCGCCGCAACTCGAGGCACTGAATCACAAGCCACTTAAAGGTTTTTATTGGCAGCTTTGAAACTTCTTAACATGTTCTTTTGTTTTAAACCAAGTATCAACCTATTGCTGGCCGCCCACCCTCCCCCCCCCCACTCCCCCGCCCGCCCTAAAAAAACTGCAGCAGCTACAAACTACTTTGTTTTCTCTTAATCTGTGCACTGGGTGACCGCTTCTGCCATGTCACAGAGAGGAGGACTAGACCTCTTTGGGATGAACACTTGGTAGACTTGAAATAAATAATCTTGGCAAATTGTTATGGGGTCCAGACACAACTGATAGCAGACAAACAAGGAACCAGAGAGTAACAGGAAGAATGAGGAGGAAGATTTGGGAAAGAAAAGTGGCAGAAAGATGAAGAGGGAAGGGAGAATTCAGAGCTGCTTTGTGAAAGAGGAAATTCTTGGAGTTATCAAAGCTGCCGAAAAAAAGAGACTATCCGCATACAAAGAAACTCAACCTGCTGGCCACCGTGTCCCGAAGAATTCTGGGTTTGCAATTCTGGAAATACAAGTGCTATGCACCCAAGTTTCAAGAAATAAAAATAACAAAGAACGAGGTCCCAGCCCAGTATCCCTCTCTTGTACCTGCCCTACTGAGAATTGCGCCCGGTCTCGATTTTCCCCGTTTGGAAATTCAGCGACAAACACAAAACCATAATATATAAGAAAAGAAGAGCGATTAGAAGAGGAGAAAGAGAAAACGAAATTCTTCCTCGTCTCGCAAATTCCCCGGCTAGTTAATAAGGTCACCAGGCTTGCAACGCTGGGCTGTCTGGTTTGAGAAGACCTGGTGGCTTGATTTCTGAGACCTCCTCTTCTCCCGGGTTCCTGCATTGGACGAGCCTGAGCTCAGCCTCGCGGTGATTCACAGGCAGGATTCTGTCCGCGGAACTTGCATCCGCGCGGGAAGAGCTGGGCACCTTTGCTTTCCAGCTAGCAAAGAGCTGCTTGCTTCTAGCCAGGGGCGAGCCCCACAGTGGCGGCTGCTGCCTTGAGTGTAGAGTATTTTTCCTTAAGCTTTGCCTATTTATAAACCATTTATGGTTTATAGAAATCCATTTCACCCAGAGTGGGAAAAAACACGCCTCGCTGTAGCGAGTAATTCTGGAAATTCCCCGAGCAACTCAGGTCAACGCAAGGGATTTGATCAAAGGGCATTTTGCCAGTAACTGTGTCCTCCAAGCCGGTCTTAATGTACATCTGTCTTTCTTAGATAGAAAGACGAAGACTTTCTGTTTTCTTTTAATATTAGATCTCCTAAAAAAAGTTTTTTGGAAAAGTTCGGTGAAGGGTTAGTCTTGAGCGGAGTCTAAACTGTGCTCCCCCAATCTGAAAATCTGGTACTGAGAGCAGAGGAGAGCCCCAGGGTGTTAGGGACGGAAAATCCCCAGCAGGTCTTGGGAAACCCCAGGAAGTAGTCCCTACCGATCACCCAGCCAGGAGATGGGTCTGTAGGCACACCCCGAGTCCCTTCCAATAACGCGTTCCCTCCCTCCCAGTTAGGTACATAGCTTTTAATTTTTGTTTTTAAAGATGCTTATAATTGCCTGGAAATCCCAAGTGTGGGGGCGGGAGGGGGGAGGCAGGGGGAAATGAGACATTAAGGAGGGGACCTGCTGGCTCTGGCTTTCTAGGGGGCATGACTGGGTCAGCTTCCATCCAAAGTTCAGAAAGTCCCAGTCATGCCCAGTTCAGGGATGGCCCCCCGCAGCCTTGCTCCGCTCCGCCCCAGCAGACAGCAGATCTCAAGGCTGGCTAGGGAAGATCAAAGGTCCTTTTTGCCTTTGAGTGGGTGGTCCTGGTGGGATTGGCAGACCTGCAGAGAGCAGAGTTGCAAAGTTGGGCCAGACCTCTGTGTTGGAAACACAAGAAATTTACCAAGTAGGAAGCCAGCTCTGGGGAGGAAGGGTTGGTAGCCTGTGTACCCAAGTGTGTGGGGAGTGGGATGGAGGGGACTGGGGAGATTTACATTCTCAGCACCGATTCTTGGGCCAACTCAAGTCTCCTACTTTTCTTCCAGGAGTGCCTTGCCCCGCCCCCAGCTCCCATCCCTGGGAGCCTGATGTAGCTCCCCCGAGGCCCCACAGAAGTGGCATTAATATACCGCTCCGATTTTCCAAGGTTTATTTCACGTCAAAACTGTAAAAGTTCTTGGGAGAATTTACAGACAAAACATCTGGTTCGTTAAAACAAAGCTACCGGAAAAAGAGAAACAAACTTCGCTGCTGTGTAAATGCACTTTCAGCAAACAATTTACCGCCTGGCTAGGGCCTGGCCCCAGGGTCCGAATTCTTCCCGCCACGGCAGGGGCTGAGGTCCTGGGCCCAATCCCGGGCTGAGGTATGCAGGTGGTGGCAGTCCGCCTCTCAGCACCCAGG
The DNA here is from genome assembly GCF_963930625.1 of Muntiacus reevesi. Classification (NCBI taxonomy): domain Eukaryota; kingdom Metazoa; phylum Chordata; class Mammalia; order Artiodactyla; family Cervidae; genus Muntiacus; species Muntiacus reevesi. The sequence goes on along the minus strand of NC_089250.1, from coordinate 254,088,211 downwards.
GTACCTTCTCCTGCCTAGCCCAGGTTGTGGTGACAAGGTGTGTCCAAGGGTCCAGACCACAGCGCCGGCGTTCCAGGCGGGCGACGGCTGGAGAGCCCTCTCTGCCGCCTCCTCCCGCAGGCACTGGGCTCCCCAATGGCCCACCGGGCGGGCCAGGTCCCCTCACACCTTGACATGGGGTGTACGCTCCCAGAGGGCGTTGTCCCTGCGGGCGGCCCGCGCCTCCTCCGGAGAACCCTTCTCTAAGGTCTGTATTTAGACCCTTGGGTCCCCAGCCCGCCCTGGCTACCCGGCCTGGATAGCCAGCTGCAAGGATGCCTTCTTTGCGGACGTCTTTTTCCTTCTGGCCATCCCAAATGAGGACACACTCAATTCAGCCTGGTTTGGGACCGGCCGGCGGTCACTCAGCCCCCAACCGCACTTTGAAGGCATCCTCGGCTGCCTCCAGGCGGTGGCCCGCCTGCTCCTTCCCGAGCGCGAACTTCCTGACTCCCCGCGCCGCGCGCCGCGGTCAGGATCCTCGCCCCTCCACCGCACACTTGCTTCGAACCACACGCCTGCGTACTTCTCCCCTCCTCGACGTCTCCCGGCTAGGCTCGGGTTAGCCAAGGACAAAAACGCTCCCGGGGATGGGAGAGACCCGCTCAGGTAGGCCCGGCGCTGCCGCCTGGGGTCCGTGAGTTCCCGGAGCTGGAGTCGGGCTTCTAACCCCTTGACCTGAAGGAACGGCTGTTGGGACCATTTGTACTGAACAGGGCTCAGAATCCCGCCGCAGAGGAGGAGCGGGGTTCCATTGCGCCCGAGGGGGGCAATCTTGGGGGTCAGGAGTTGTCTTCATGGCCCCTGGGAATTTGGGGGGCTCTTAACAGGGTGGTCCAGCTGATCGCAATGGGAGCCGCCAGTTTCCCCTACAGGCGGTTGCCACCGGACATTTTGGCATCTCCCCACTGTCCCTCAGCCCCCTTCTCCTTTTATTTTTAGGGGTGTAAAAAATTATTCTCAGAAACACGGCACTTTCCATAGGGGGCCACTTTTTGCATGACTCACGCGGCTAAGTAGTTACCAGGTGCTTCTGCTGGGCAGAACCCTATTGTTGCTTTTCAAAGGAAAGGTCTCTGCAACTCTTCAGAGTGGGGTACAAAGATTTCTGCACCGTGTGCCTTCTACAGAATTCTAACTCCTCCGCCGGGCGCGGGCTTTTCCGCCCTCTAGTCTAGCGTGGAAACGGTTCGGCTGCTGGATGCGGTGCGCGAAGCCGGCACCCTTGAGCGCGGACCGTCCTTCCCAAGGAAGGCGCCCCAGCTGGCGCCGCCTCAGCGGTTTCTGGCCTCCTCCTGAACCGCGCAGGCCTCGGCGCACGCCTGAAACCGGTTTCTGTATCCCTCTGAAGTCGGGAATCGCGGAACCATGAGACGCACAGGTTTTGACCCGCGTGTGTAGTCGACTCGGAGGGACTGAACTCACCAGGCACCCGGACAGATATATTTTCAATAGTAATAACACAAATATATCAGGGGAAGTGCCAGAGACAGCCGTCCCACAGATGTCCCAGGAGGAGGTTCTATGTACACTCTTCCTCTGAAGTTATTGGGAGGACATGAAAGGTCCTTGGCCCGGCCAGATTGATTGATCAGGGACATATGTGAAGGTGTCTGTCTTCTGGATCTTGGGTTAAGGGACATAGGGAATAGCCAGAAGCAAAAGCAGGGGAGCAGGCCACCACCGTCCGGGGTCAGCATTCTCGGGGAATGGTCGGCAACTCCCTGCAAAGCACTGGCTTCTCCAACTTATGACCCCGTTCTCTCTCCCTCTGTAAATGTGAATTACAGACATACTGCCACCCAGAAACTATTTCTCCCTAAATCGAGCCCATAGTTCTCACTCGAATCCGTGAGAACCCATGGATCCCTCCTCTTTTCTTCCCTTCTTGTCTCCTCACTGCCAGGCCATGGTACGAAGCAGCCAGGTGGGGCCTGGCAAACTTTTAGATTGAGACCTTCTGGCCAATACCTGCCTGGCGACCTCGACAGCCTTAGACTCCGCCAAGCTGAAGATTTTAAGCCACGGAGTTGAGGTAGCTTCCAGGTCTATATCGTGCTTGCTGCGGATTTGGGAAACCCACCTCCCTTCTTTCCTATGCCACACCCAGTCCACGGAAAAGGGGCAGAGAACTTTGCAGAATGCAAGGGCTAGGTTGACACTGTTCCCCTGCACCTGTCCCATCCCTAGAATGGCCTGTAAAACTAATCATGTTTAGAGGTCCCGATATTAAAGTGGGTAGGTGTAGCTAAAAGATCCTCGTAAAGATCAGGGTTCCATGCTGTGTCAAGCCGGGCCGGAACCTTGTTTTCGTGCCTGGGCAAAGTAGCGCGGTCGCAGAATGCACCCCGCATAGCCCGTGTGGTGCGTGATGGGCTGTCGCGGCGATGTGCATCTCACTGACACTGATGGATGCGCCAATGGTTGGACGGACAGATGTTGGGGCGGATCGCACTGCACGCGGCGCCTGAGCGGGGGAGGGCGAGGCAGCGACCGGGCGGTGGCTGCGGGCTGCGCCGAGACCGGAGCTCAGGCCACGGCCGACAGGGGGAGAGGGCGGGGGGAACTGAGGTTTGGAAAGCTGCGCGGGGAAGGAGAGGAGGGGGGGGAGCACGAGCCAGGGCGAAAGTCTCAGCCTTCCATGCACGGTGCCCAGCGCTGTGAATTTGCTACAACCCGTGGACCCAAGCGGGCGCTCGGCGAGTGGAAGGTCAATCAGGGCGGCAGGAGGTGACCTCCCGCGGCGCCTACTCTCCTTCAGGCAAGTGGTGCTCAGCGCCGCAACCAGAATCCTAGAATCCTGAGGCCGCGGGCGGCGTCTGCCAACTCACCGTTTTCTCCTTCGCAAGAAGCGTTTCACGCCCCACGCCCGCGTCTCCCGGGCCTGGAGGGACAGTTGCTTTGGCCTCTGCGGCCGCAGGCACCAATTCCGCGCCACGCGCCCGCCCCGGAGTCTGCCGCACGAGGCCAGCCCGGGGCCCAGCCGCAGTTAGACTCCAACTCCCCGCAACCGCCCGGGGTCCGCATCCCGCAACTCCGTGCGCTCTTGCGCACGCCAAGGCGCAGGAGGCGGCTTTATAGCCCCGGAGGACGGCGGCAGCACATCTGCATTCAGGGAGGCGTCTGGACCGAGCCCAAGCTCGCAGGCTGGGGGCGAGCGGAGACTTTTGATCTTACCGTCAGGGTGAGATCGAGGTCTCCAGGTCTAAAAGAAAAGAAAGTATGCCTGTGAACTTTTAAAACAAACTTGCAAAAAAACAATCACAAGGAAAAAATAAAGAGAAGAGGGGGCAGAAGAAGAGGGAGAAAGAGACTAAAAAAGAAACATAAGGGGGGGGGGGCGGGTAGGGAAAGACGGAAGAAGGCCGGGGTTTGCAGCTCCCAGAGCGCTCAGGCAGTCAGTCCCAGGGCGCGGGGCTTCGGCCCTCGCCCGGACTCTCGCACGCGGCGCACAGGGGACTCCCTGGGCCCCAGCGGCGCGCCTAGAAGCAGCACCGCCTAAGGGACGGTGGACCTGGCGGCCGCCCCCGCACTCCCGCCACCGCCGACCGGCAGCGCCCGGAGCCGGCCCCGCCGCAGCCGCCCCATTCCCGGCCCAAGAGCTGGCCCAGGGAGACGCAATCGAGCCCGCAGCGCATCGATGCGCCGCCGCCCGCGCCGCTCCGGCTCCGGCTCCCGCTCAGCCGCCGCTGCCCTGGGGTCGTCCCAGTGAGCTCCGGCCCACCCGCGCCCTCGCGGCCGCCAGTAAGTGAACCCTCTTTGCCCCGCCGCCAACTCAGCCCTGCCAGCTCCTCCTCTCCACGATCCGCCGGGCTGGCCCGCAAGGAGCCTAGGCGACCCCAATCACCCAATCAATAATCAATTCTTTTTGCCCAATACTGCCGGAAGGCCAGGCGCGGGGCGCGGTAGCCCCTCTCGGGGCGCCCCGGGGCGGGGGATGGGCTTGAGTGTGTGAGTTCCTGCCCCCGCCCCCGTCCCGCCCTCGGATCTGCCAGAGCCCGTGGTGGGGGGCGCGGTCCGGCGCCTAGGGGGTTAGGGGTGGGGTGGAGGTACCGTGATCTTCCCAGTCTGGAGAGGAAACTTAAGAGGCACCCCCTCCCTCTCCGACCCCCAGGACGGGCCCGGGAAAGTTTGCCCGGGAAAAAAAAAAAATTGGGGGAAGTGGCGGCGGCGGGTCCCGGGGGAGGAGCTCGGGAGGCGCGCGGGGTCTGAGAGCAGCCCCCACCCGCTCCAACCCTCGCCCGCCTCCTCCCCCGAGGGCGCCGGCGCCCGCCCGCGGGCCCTGGCATCCCCGGGGTGCGCTGGCCCAGGCCCGGGGTCTGGGCTGGGGGCTTTGGAGGCGGCTTGTGGAAAGGAGTACGGCCCGGGAGTGGCAGCGGGGGATAGCCAGGGGGCGAGGCCGGGTGGGGAAGAGGGGCGGGCGGGAGTAGCTAGTGCCCCGGGACAGGCTCGGCCGAGCCGGCGCCGCGCCCCTGCGTGCGCGCAAGAGGCGGAGGCGGAGGGGCGGCACCCCCTCCCAGGACTGGGCGGGGGTCCTAGACAGGCTCGGGGCCGGGAGCGGGGGCGCGGCGCCCCCGCGGGCGGGCGAGTGACACGATCATCTCCTTTTCCTTTAAGCTTGCCTGTTGCCGACGCCGCCGCTCCAGCCGCGCCGCGGGCAGAAGACTGGACCGCTGAGCCCCGGGCCGCGGCGGCGGCGGCGGCTGAGCGCCCCCTCCGATGCCGTGACCCTCCTGCCCGGGGGCGGGGACCCGGGCTTCACCGGCCGGGGCCGCTCCGGTGCTCCTCCTCCCACCCCTCTGCCCGCCTTCTCCCCTCGCTCCCCGCCCCCCGGCCCCGAACCCCGCGCACCTCGTCTGGGGACGGGGCGGGGGGGGGGGGGGCAGGGCTGCCGCTCCTCCCCGCCCCTCCTCCTCCGGCCGCTGGAGCGATTTGTCAAACTTCCCATTCCGCCGGCAGCGCGGTCCTCCTCCTCCTCCTCCTCCTCCTTCACCACCTCCTCCTCCTCTGCCTCCTCCTCCCCCCGCGCTCCTCCCTCCCCGCGCCTCCCTCGCCCGCCCTCCTTCTTCCCTCCGCACGTTCGGGGATCGCGGCGGAGCGCGGAGCGGGGGGGACGCGGAGAGCCGGGGCGCAGCAGCATCCTGCGGGCGGCCGCTCTCCGGGGGGGAGGCTGAGAGCCGGCCCGCCTCGCCCCCCCGCGGGCCCGCCGCCCCTCCCTCCCTCCCTCTCAGCCCGGCAGCGGCGGCGGCGGCAGTGGCAGTCGCCGGAGGAGCATCATGCCGAGGAGGAAGCAGCAGGCGCCCCGGCGCGCAGCAGGTACGAGCCGCTTCCCCTTCCTCCTCTTCTCCGCCGCCTCTTCCTCTCCTCGCCCCGCGTCTCCAGCCGGCGGCGACCCCGCTCGTTGCCCCGCTCCTCGCCCCTCTCGCTCTGGCCACGCAGAGTAACTCCGGGGCGCCGGGCTTGCTCACCGCTCTCCTGTCTGGTGCGTGCGCCCGCCTCGCGGACCGGCGCCCCCCGGACGCCCCGCTGCGCTCTGCCGCCGCCCCCCCGCCCCCCTTCCCGCTCGCACCCACTTCGGGAACCGCGCTCGCCCGCGGTGAACTGAGCGGGGCTGAGTCCCTGCCTCCTTCGCTCCCCGCCTGGCCGCCGAGGGGGTGGGAAGGAGCCCTCTTTTGCCTCTTTCTGTGGGGGGCGGGCGGGGTCACCTGAGTTCCCCGGGACACCTTCTGTGTCCTCCCGCGGCCGGCCGGCGGGGGACTGCCCGGTGTCTGCCGGGCGAAAGAGAGCGAACGAGTGAGCGAGCTGGTCCCTTTGGCCACCTTACTGCTAATCCGATTGATTCTTCATTTATTGGGCCCAAACCGGGCAGAGCGGTGGAAACCAGAGCGCACAGGGTCTGGGTATTGTCAGATGACTGTCAAGTCGCTGTTAGATGCTGGCGTTCTCTTTACCCTGGTTCGTTTTAGCTCACCCCCACCTTCTTCTACTGCTTCTCCCACCCTCGTTTCCTCCTAGCACTTAGTTCTGGGACGTATCGGAGTACTTACTTCGCCGCCCCCCGCCACCCCGCCCCGCTCCTTTTTTTTAATTCTTTTTCTTTCTTTTTTTTTTTTTCCAGGAGTGTCAACTCCTGTTAAGACCGAGCCGATTTTTTTTTCCCCTCTTCTTTTCTGGAAAAAGCATCATTGGAAGCAAAACAAAACCCACACACATAACATTATTTTGCAATAATGTCAGTTGGGGGCATGTTGCTTGGAAGAAGGGTTTCTGGCCCTTTGCCACCCTTGATTTGATGACTGATTGATCGCCCGTCATGCTGCTGCCTTTGATCTATTCATTCCCAATAAACATCAATAAATCACTCGAAATGGTGAGGCCAAGCTCTGTGACGTCACTCGGGCCCTGTCAGTGCAACTTCTGGGATTTGGGGCGGACTGCTGAGAGGACCACATATGGACGGGATGTATTTTGATATGAGTATAACACTCAGATGTGCAGAGGTTCAGATGCTGCCTGAAGGGGAGGGTTAAGTGGAGGTTCATTTCTTTTTTTCTTCTCTTCCTTTCTTTTCTGTGCTTTTCTTTTTGGGGAAGAAGGGAGGACAGGGAGGAGGGTCAGGGCTTTGCCTGGCGCCCTTCTAGGAGGAAGGCGTTGTGACCATGCCGCCGGTGAGAGCCTGTAGTAGCCCTGGGGATGATGCTCATGGCTTCAGCGGGCTTTGGTGGAGCTCACACACTGGCTGCACTCTGAACTTGAGTTTTCCCACACAGGGTCACAGAGAGAGAACGCTGTTCTTTCTTCTCCCAGAAATGTACAGTCCTGTTAGTGTCCTAAGGATATTGTAGAAGAAAACAGACTTGGTTTGGGGCATATGTTGCCGATTTTGCTGTCTGTCCTCAGAGTTACCTAAATTTAGAAAGTTTGAAAATCACAGTCGTGGTTGTAGGGAGGGTGCCACCTCTCAAGTCACCTTCTGGCTGGTGCATTTTTGCCCATCCCATCTTCTACTTTAAATTCCAAGCTCAGGCAATGAGCTTATCTACTCAAAATAAACTCTCAAAGTTTGGAGGACTCCTTTACAAAGTTGGGCAGTAGGAGTGTCTTGGGCTGCTTCCAGTCTTTGAAAAATTTTTTTTTTCTTTCCTTTTTGGATGCACATTTGAAGGTATCTCTCTGCCTCAATCAAATGAACCATATGTGATTACATCTTTACATTTGGTTTAGAGCCCTCTCCGCCGTTGCTTCATCTTTTCTCTTCCACCTTGCCAATCTGAGACTCTTATTTGATAACTTTCTGCTAAAAATATTAGAGGGGGAGGAGGAAGTATGCTGTTGATTTTATTTTCTTAAAAGCAACCTGTTCACTAACCTTTTTGCACCTTTTAAAAAATGCCAGCCAGGAAATCTCAGGTCAGTTAAGAAATGTTCATTATATAAAAACTTGACTGCACGACTAATAGGAGCTGGAAGAATGGTTTTGCTCTATCAAAATGACCCGTCAAAACGACTTTGTTTCATATTTGATTTAATTGTCTCTCTCCTGACAGGCACATTCATCAATAGCTTAATGGTCAATCAGAAGTTGGCAGCGTGAGTGCTTTTTTTCTTTCCCATACCCTGGTTTTGGATTTACTTTATCAGAATGCCTCTGCCTAATGGACGTGTGGAGGAGGGGGTGGGGAATGTCTGAAGGGCTACTTATTTAAGGAGAGTGGAGGAATAAAAAAAGAAAAAAAACCTTCCACATCCAGGCTGGTGATAAGTATGCACAGGCCAGTATGTGTGCTGTGTGAGTTTGTTTGTTTGTTTGTTTGGATGGGCAAGAAACTTCCCATTTTTCTTTTTTTTCTCCTTTTTCAGTTCTCACAGCTGCAAGTTATAAGGTTCATGCCTGCTTTTGTGGCATACTGGGAGTGATGACAAATTGATTGCTTTGTACTGATAGAGAAAGAGAGTGGGAAAAAGAAAGATGTCTGCTGATTGGTAACTGGAAATCCAGTCCCAGCAACCTTGAGGAGACTCGAGAATTTTTTCTCCCCCTCCAAACTGAAAGGTCCGCTCAGCCATAAAAAAAGAAAAGTTGTTTTGCCAGCTTCATTAGTGTTCACCTAATTAGCTGTAAACCTGATGGATTCCTGACAGCTTTAATGATTGGAGATGACAAGCTCGACGCAGTGTCATCCCGCAGAATTAGGTTTGCAGCTAGTTTGATGTAATCAAGTTGATATTACACAGTCCTGGCTGCCTTTAGTTGTGCATTAACTCAATTTTCTGCTGCAGGTGACAAATGGGCTTTGGTACCTGGATAATCATGTCATAGGAATTAGGGCCCTTTTAATGGTCTGGGGTAGAATAACAACCACAAAGGGCTGAGAGCTGGGGAGAGCCTGCAGACACAGCACACAGGTGCACACAGTTTTTACATCTAGGCCAAATGTAGTGCTGTTCTCCAGAAGGCCAGAGCAGGCTCCAAGAATCCCTGAAAAGACGTATTTCTGCACTTTAGGATTTTCTCTTTTTGATAGAAATTATGCATGGCTGAGTGTCTTTACTCAAAGGGAAGAGAGAAATTTCTTCACCTGCCAAAGAGAAACCTGGGCAGGAGTTTCCTTTCTCCAGGCATGTAATTTCAAAGGGCTATACATTTGTGCTGGACAAATGTCGTTACCCGTAGAAGCTCAGAGAGCAGCGGGGTGACAGAGGCCAGTGTCCTTCAGGTAAAACGACCATTTTCTCTCTCTCCTATGTGTAGTGTTTGTTTTTCAGTAAGCATGTTTTTTGAAGATAGCAGAAAAGAAGTTCGAGCAGTACTTAATAGCAGATCACCTTTTATTCTTTCCTATTCATCCTTTGGAAGGAAGTGTAAAATCTTAATAAGCCCTTGCCTAAAGTCCCCCCACCCCCGGCCAAAAAAAAAAAAAAAAAAGAGAAAATCCAACAAACAACAACTTGTCATTGACCTTTTGAGTCTTATTTGGTGAAAGAGAGCAACCGTCCATGGAGTTCTTAGGCAGCTGTATTGCAAAGGTAAACCTTCAAGCGTCTTGACTTTTGTCAAAGTGGTTTGGGCCCCTTAAGACCTGCTGGAGTAACAAATCACTGCGGGTCCCCAAGGTACAGGTTGAGCGTGCAGTGGCAAGGCCTGGGGGTTTTACTTTGTGGGTAGGCATGGGCGAACTAGATGGCACACTCGGTGAGGGCCACGTACCACCATCCTAACCTTCTTAAGTCACGTCCACATTATCAGGCAGCTCCGGAAAGGAGCTTTTCCCTCTTGGAAGCACATGGATCATTCAGGAAGGCATTTCGGCCTCCGCTTTGGGAATTCATTTGCTCTCAAAAACCTGCCACACATCTCTCCTTTGGGCAGACACTCTACCCGGTAGCAAGGTGACAGAATGACTGTTTTTGGTCACCCTGTGATTCTCCCTCCCCCCTTTTCCTGCAAAACGAAAGGAACAATGTAAATTTTTTAAAAAGAGAAATTAAGAAGCTGAAGGAGAGAAACAAAGAGGGCAGGAGCCAAGGCCATTCCCCTGGACATCCACGGAGGGGAGAGAAGCTTCCAGAATTGGCTGCTCTGCCCCCATTATCTTGACAACTGCCAGTTAGAGCTTCAGTGCTCTCCAGGGCCACCCTTGATTGTGAGCGGTTGATGTTGTCATTTTGTTCTCAGTTTTGCCTTGAGCGTGCTCGTAAGCGGGAGCCAGGTAGTCAATAACTGACGTATCAGCAGTTATTCCCCAAATTGCCTCACAAGTCTGCATTCCGCCCCCCCCCCCCTTTTTTTTTAACTAAAGATTGTTTTGTAAAGTGATTAGAATGAAAGGTGACTGCTCAGGGCCAGGGGAAATGCCGCCGTGAAACCCAGGTGAGTTCCCAGAATGAAAACCCCAGTTTCCCCGCCCTCCACTTCTGGGATTCTGGAAGGGGAAGGATCACCTTCTGGAGGGCGAAGTGGCATCTTTCCTTTTTCCTGGCATCTGGCAGAGCCAGGCTGGGGCTAGGGCTGCGGATGCAGGCAGGGAAGGAGTGGGGAGAGGATGGGAGTCCTGGTTCGGATGGGTGCCCCACAGTCATCTTGAATAACAGGAGCAGGCCAGTTATGCCGAGAGCAGTTTGTGAGGCTTTCCTGCTGGCCCATTTTTATTCCTGCCTATCACTGGACAAACTATAAAAATAGCTTTAGTCTTGTAGTAAAAAAAAAGAAAAAAAGTAGGGTGTGTGTCTACTTTCTGTGTTTGTCTGCAGCCCAGGTTGGGAGGCCTTTCAGAGAAGCTGTTCTGTAACACCCCTGTAGGCTCACCCCATGGCCCGTGTTGGAAACAGGACAGAACCTAACGGTGGTATCATGCTGGACCTTCTCAGGTGTTCACTCTGTGTGTGTTCTAGTTATGCTCCAAATTGCGGTTTCTCTGTCTAGAGTTAAAGAATGAAAGGTGAATACAATATATTGTATTTGGTAACAATGATATGGACTGGTACATCGAGACAGATAATGTGCACTTGTAATTAGACTCAATAGACAGGCAGTCATTTTTAAATTCTTTTGACACATGCATAAAATAGTCATATAATAAGATAAGATGACAATTTTATGTTAGGTTGATAAAGTGTCCCGATACATGCATTTAAATGTCTGTAAGCCTTAATATAAAAAAAAAATTCAGACAGATTAATTCTAGTTTCCAGTATTTGCAGTTAGTCATTAAATTAATTTTCAAATCCTACTAAACAATGGCTATGAATATTTTTTTTTTCTTTCTTTCTGGAGTCTTATGCCTGAATTGTAAGGAATAGATACATAGATTTGGCAGCTTTCTCTAATTTTTCAACATTTGTAAACATTTATGTTAGACATGGGTGTAAAAATTCAGGTTACTGTTTGTGACTAGAAAGATGCTATGCAGTTTTGGAAGCTGAGAAAAAAACACCAGTAATAGAACATAATCTTCTTATGACCACTTGCCTGAACAACTGTCATACTCCACATTTAGGAATCTTTATTAGAAAGATTACATAGTGTCCTTGACCAAATATTGAATATTTTATAAGCCCCATTTAAAAAAGAAGACATTTTGAGCACATACACTTGATTTGATCAGCACTTAGATTCTTGGGCTTAATTACTTTCAATTTTGTAAATTATTTTAGTATTTCAACAAGAGTGGCCCAAGAGACATATGGGGCGGGGGAAACATTTCTCTAAAGGTCATGTTACCTGGACTTTTTGACTGTCTCCTTGTCTTATTTTCTCAAATGTGCTAAGGTGTGGCTCTTGAAGAATAATTTAAATTTGTTTGGGCTTAATGATAAATTATTAATTCATACTGTCAGGACACATGTTATTAATTATGACTGTGTTTTCTTCATCCAGAACAGCTGTTGGGGAAACAGGGTAAGTTCAGATTGTCTTCGAGGGGGAGGGAGCCAAAGCAAGGAACTTACCAACTCCTTGTCATCATCTTCCCGATTCCCTTGCTTTGGGAATAAAGGATTGCAGGGGGCGGAGTGAATAGGGAGAGAGAAACTACTAATTTGGGGCCAAGATGGGTACTAGCAAATGCTCATTCATGTAGCTTTTTACAGAGCAAGCCTAACTCCCAGTGCTCTAAATCCAGGTGGGATTCTCGGTGGTACCTGCTGCCTTCCCCAGTTTGGTTTCCATTCCACCAGTGTCTCTTGTTTTCATCATTCTCTTGGGTAGCCCAGAAGGTCAGATATGCAAGTTTATAGTAGCAGAAAGCAAACTACTCTGAAAGCCTGTTTGTCCCCCAAACTGGAACCCATCCCTTGGAGAGTAAAGGGCTTTTTGGTAATATAAATGAAATGACTCCAATTCATTTACTTTTGATTTTCCATCCCCATCATTAAATCTAGTCCTATGTATTCAGTTTCCTCTGAGTTCTTTGAGAAATGCATGTTGCATAAAATAGGCAATTTTTAATGAACAATTTAATGTAAATGGGTTTTGAATTTAAATTAATATTAATGAAGCCTTGAGTGAATTTATTTTGCATACGTAAAGACTTGTAAGTGTTTCACCCATGTGCTTTCTCCTTTATGTAGTAACATTGGTTGGGTGGATTAACCAGCACCTTTTAAAGATTTATACTTAAAAAATGAAATTGATTTTACATGTCCAATAGCACCAACATATTATTAGGCAAAAGCATTACTTAATTTAAAGAAAATATACCTCATTTTCCAATTGAAACTCTCCCACTCCATCGTCCTGAAAGCTGCTGTTGGTTTGGCATTACTGCCGGGGAAAATACACACCAACAATAGTTACTACAATCAAGATGTTTTCTTTCTTTGCCTTACCTCTAATGCATTATGTATCCCAGGATGATGGGAAGTTCTGTAATTAATTCTGTTAGATGTAATTGCTATAATCACTTTGATGTTACACATAATAAAGGTAATATGGTAAGCACATAAAAAATATAAACACCTTATTGTAACACTCCTTCTAAAATTCCTTCTCATCAAGTCTGGTTTATAGACAAGTGTTCGCAACTCTTTTGGGTCACAGGTGACAATTTATCTGAGATGTGTTCATTGATATTCCAAAGGAAAGTCAGTGATTGGAGAGGATGGGCCTTGGCTTGAAGGGGTCTCCAGGCTGATTGCCTAGGAATCTTCATTCCCCTTTCCTTAAAGATGTGGCTAATGAAGAAAAGGTGACCATTAACTTCTGGAGAGGTGAGAGGTAAACACTTAGGAGGGCCTATGGAATGAAGTAAGAGATGTAGGAATAGAAGAAAAGCTCAGTGAAGAGTGATAGTAGAGATTTCAGATCAGAGGAGGTGTTGTTCTATAGGTTTTCTTATCCTCATGGTGTGGGATTATGGGAAGTGCCGTGTGCATGTGTGTGTGTGTGTGTGTGTGTGCACGCGCGTGCGTAAGAGAGAGAAAGAGACAGAGAATATAGGAGCATGTGCTTATGGGTAACAAGAAAAAGCCACCTTTCTGTAACAGTGCAATAAGGGAAATTAGCACAGAATACATGCTTTATTGTTACAACTGCTACTGTTATACACCTTTCATGGGGCATCTGAGGGCTGTGCCTCACTGTTGCACATCCCACCACAGAGTTGGTCAACGTTGCCTGTTGGACCGAAAAATGTGATCTTTTGACATTTCCACTCCCCTGCCCCCAACCCACCCCCCCACCACACACACACACACACACACATACACCCCCCCCCCCCACCGTGCACCTACCCTGGATCAAGCCACCGTATGACATAGTTTGCCTGAGACCCTGTGCACACAATTCTTGTGGGATGTTTCCAAACATGAGCAAATTGTTCTTTGCCATCAAAGCTTGCAGGAGGTGGAGGATGTGGTGGGAGTGGAACCCTGTTATTTAATTTTCCCCTGTGGATAACCTGGAGTCACACTAGCAGGGACATTTGACCCCCGTCCTCAGCTGCGCTCTGTCCTGCTTGCTACAAAGGTCAAGAGGTGTCCTGCCCCGATGTTGGCCTGACGGCTTGAGTGTGAATTCTCTGCGTTTATATTTTGTTTTTTGGTGTGTTGCAAGGACTGAGTCTGTAAATCAGCATACGCAGTAACAAAATAAGCCAGAGTGGATGTGTGAGAAGCAGATCCTCTTCTCTGGAGAAAGAGAAAGGTGTTCGCAGAGGGCGCTGAGATTCAGTGATGGCAGGGGTTCCCTAGCCTGCGCCCGAGGCCTGGGGAGCAGGTCTGGCCCTGGCTTTCTCAGGCCGGCTGGCTGCAGATCAGGCAGGGAAGTGGGGTTGCTGCAGAAGGCCGCCGGGCAGGGCCTGTCTCCTGGGCATCGGGCCTAGCATCCCGGCCTGCCAAGGTGAGCAGGGGCCGAGGACAGGGTCTAGGGTCCCAGCGTGGACCGGGGCTGCAGTGGGCCAGCCACCAGCTTTCCTGCGGTGACTCCCGGCTGCTTTTGATGGTGAGGATGATAAAAGGTCTGAGAACTCCATAGGCCCCTGTAATCAGGGCCAGCGCTGACATCCTTCTCAAGTTTGACAGCTTCTTCCTTTTCTCTCCTCACCGCCAAGCTTTTCTCAACCGAATTTCCCCGCCCTCCCCTCCCTCCCTGCCCGCCGCCCACCCCTTCCCTCCCTCTCCTCCTTTCTCTGTGTCTCTCTCTCGTTTCATGTTCTTGATCAGCCTCAGATGCCGGGAATTATTTTTTTTCGGGCGGGAGGGGGAGTGTTGCTTTAGGTTTGTGGGTTGGGCAGGTGTGAGAGGAAGTCTGTGTGTTTTTTTTTTTTTTTGTACTGTAGGCCTGTTGCTAATTAATGTTCCTCCATAAGATTCTGTCGGAGTTGAGTAATGTTTTTGATCTTTATGCCTGATAACTGCATACTTAATGAGATTTCAAAGCTGTGAGTGCAGCTCCCTACAATTATTGACAGATGCCTTTTCTTTGCCATTGGGTTCAGCTTCATAAATCCTCTTGCCGTAATGAGGTTCAGCAGTGCCACCCTGGCAGTGAGCTAATGAAAGGGGGGAGGGCGAAGCGGCTCTGGGCTGTCTGACACATTTTTTTCCTTTAAAATTTACTATGCAGATGTCAAGCTGCGGACGATTACTTCAAACATGCTAATTTTTATCTTGCTTTTGTGTCAGCCCTTTGCCATGAAAAAATAAATAAATAAAAGGACTAACCTTACTCCGCTTCATTTCTTTTCCCTTTTTTTTTTTTTCCCCAAAGTCACATTTTTTAATAACCCGTGGTGTGTGACTGCTGGGGACTTTGACACGCGCGTGGCCTTTTGCAGGTATCCAGTGGCAGAACCGCTTTTTTTTTTTTCCTTCCCTTGCCATCGGAAGGGCAGGGGGAGGATAAAGTGTGATTTCCCCAGGCCTCCCATCAGCCTGCCCTAAGTATGCACTTGAAACGTCGGAGAATTCATTTCAGAGTTCTGAAACTAGATCCCGGTGAAGAGCTGCGCCATGCCAAAGAGTCGATTTCCTTTTCAGCGGAGTCATACATCACTGACCCACCCTTCCCTCCTGACAGAATGACATATGTCATTTATCATATGGGCCCCAGCCAGACAACGGGGAGGGGAGGGAAGCCTGGTCCGAGTGATGCAGCCTGCTCGTCCTCCCACTGTACACAGTACCGCTGGCTTGCAGAGAGAGCACTGCTGATTTGGCGGAGGGAAAGGGAGGAGGGAGGAGACGCAGGGGTGAGGGGAGGAGAGCCTGCTTCGTATGGATGGCTGGTGTGTGGTGTGGCGGGCACGAGATTGGCAGAGGCACCGCCGAGGTTATGTTCTTTAATATTATCTGCTAAACCACCCTGCTCAGCCTCTGAGGCTCTTCTGACTCCCCCCACCCCCCTCATTCCTTTTCTCTCCCCCCCCCCCTTTTAGTAGTCAAGGGGAAAAAAAAGCAAGCAGAGCTGACAGGTATCATTCAGCCGCCCTGGCTTGTGAGGGGTGGTATAAATGAATCTCAGGGCTCCTGGCTTCACATGATTCAAACATGCGTTATTGAAGATGGATGTTCCTTAAAAAAAGATTGATGGTGGATGCCGGGCTTAGGGTGCCATTTATCATTTTGAATATTATTTAGACTTGCCGTGTAAACCTGTAACTTGAGAGTTGGACGAGCCGGGGCCCGGTAGGGGCCTCTGTGTGTGTGTGTGTGTGTGGTTTCCATCGATTGGCCTTGGGTTATCATTGCTCCTGACCAGATGCAGTCCCTCCCATTTACAGTATAGAAGACACCCCCCTCCCGTAAAGGAGGGGCGGTTTAATTTTGAATAATTTCCAAGGACACTGGGAAAAATGAAGTATCTGTGATTTACACTAACAGGCAACTTCTTTCTCTCTCCCTCTCTCCCTCTCTCTTCCCCGACAGAGGCAGTCACGTACGAAACATTAAAATATAAACAGAACCGTAGTTGCCGAAGCCAGTACCCTTGTCTGATTTTTTTTTAAACTCTGTGACATGCTTGAAAAAAAAATCTGTATCCACAAAGCTTAGCAGAATATAACTATTCAAAAAAAAAAAAAAGATTACCGGTTGGCTTGGTTAGCCGTGTGAGAATGAAGAAACATAGACTTCCATGTCCCAGGAATATTTCAGATAAAAAATGATCTAACCCTAGCCCTGCTCCCCGCAGCCTCCCCTCTTTTGTGTCAGCACTGGGTCACCCTCCGGAGGCCCCCTGCAGACCCCGCCCCCCACCCTCGCAGGACTGATGTGGACAGCTGTTTCCAGGCCCAGACAGCTAATCCCTCCTGGTTCTGTTGCACCCTGAGCTCTGCTCCAGGACACCCCCACCTACTGGAAGGACTTAGGGACGCAGGCTGGCTCTCCCGGGCCCCCAGCTGCTGGGAAGCATCAATAACCCAGCCATTCCCCGTCCAGCTTTAGAGGCCTGCTGCCGGCTTCCCGGTGGAAAAAGGGAAACAGAAACTGCTGGCCTTCCTGCTCGACTCCTCCAGGAGGAGAGCCCCGATAGAGCAAATTTAATTGTCAGGCATTCTATTAAATATGTGACTTTATTTGGGTCTGCTAATTAAATTTAGGGCTTCTTGTATGACTTATCGTGTGGACATTAATTTTAAAAAATGATGGGACAGAAAGTTAGACTGGGGTCGTTTTTTATCTAAAGAAATGAGAACCGCGAATTCGTGGAAGGGCTGAATGTTCATATCTTGCTGCTTCTTGGACAAACTTTTCCCTGAGGTGTTAAAAAGCCTGCATTTCCTGTGAATAGGAAAGAAATGAGAATGTGGTGTATTCACTCATCAACTCCAGGCAACTTCGTGTGTATGTGTGTCTGTTTATTTTGAAATAACTTTATTAGCAGCCTGACACTATGCAGAGGCTGACTTAGGAGTCACTTTTGGTGTAGTCCAGCTGCTGCCAAAAATCGGGTGGAATCAGATATATAGCCTTTGTTGGTGTCTGGAATCACATCTGACTATAGAAAGATGATATTGTTTCTTGTCGAGACTTCAAGGAGGAAAGCAAAACTTTGATCCTCTGCCCTTGCACTTGGGCAGTGTTGGAGGTAATTGGAGTACAAGCGCCAATTTGCAGGAACAATTGTAAACACCTTTGATACAAATGGCATCATCCCATTTTTACTGATTAGAAAAACTTTGCTATTAAGAGGTGCAAAGTCCATTTCAGGTGTAATTGGTAAGGAACTGAGTGCACTCACGGGAAGAAGCCTTGTTTTGTTTTTTGTTCGCTTTTCTTCTTATCCCCTTTTCTCAGTTTTATGGCTGGAGACATGATTTATTGCAGCCATCCATCTTGGGGGCTCATCCATCACACCCGGGTTGCTAGGAGATTGTGGCAGCAGCTGTTTGCTCTGAATCAGACAGAAAAGTTGTCAATCATCAAAGGCAGGTGAATAGCATTAGAAACACGCTATTGTCAGACGGAATAATTAATCAAAGAGAGAAAAGATAATTAAAAAGATATGACCCTTGCAAGTACTTGCTCTGGGTTGCCTGGAAAAAAAAAAGGAAAGAAAGAAAGAAAGAAAAACTGCCTGGTCTTTTCTAGACACTTAAGCAGCTGAGGGCTGATAAAATATGCACTATGCAGTGCATAGTTTTTAATTAATTGAAAAAGGTTCAACATTCAAAGACGATGCTGGAGAAAAGTCCGATTATGAGCAGAAGTAATATTTATTGTTTGCATGAAGGGCTTGACACACAGTTCTAACTTTCTGTCACAAATTTCTGGCTTCCTTGGCTGGAGGAGTCATGGGCTGGGGTCTTCAGGTAGCCTTCCAGTATCCTTCCTTTCAGCTCCCCTAGTCATCAGGCTGGGCCATTCAGGAGAGCCTCAGACCTGAGAACTGGAGTGGAGGGCAAACTGGACCACAAGCCACTCCGCAGTTTCGGTGGGTCTAGAACAAATGAATTCCTTAGATCACAAGTTTTTGTTTTTGTTTTTTAAGTGAAGATGGGGGACTTGCAAAGCATGCCATGAAGTCCACCTTCAGGGTCCACGGAGAGAGAACACTGTATCACTTCACTCACCTGGGAACGGGCTCCAGGTCCCGAAGGGAAACGTGTAATCCATCTTGTGCGGCCCGGGGAAGCGCACCAGTGACTCACATCCTGAGTGATCACCTGGCATCACATTCTGAAAAGATCCCCACTCACAATCCAGAAATAATTTTGGGTGCCCATTTCAGTCGCAAAAATATTCATAGATTAGGAAGTTCATCCTTGCCTTTTCTGAAGCTAAAATATTCTGGAAAAATTGGAAAACGTATTAAAGGCTCGATAGAAAGTGGCATATCTGGAGTTGCTTTTCAGTTAAATATGCTGCACGCCCTGAAACAGATCTACTCTTTTATTTTTGGATACTATGCTTGATTTTCACACCATTCTCCTCCCAAAGAATAGCAGGACTTCTAAAATTAGCAGGTGGAAAAAAGGCTTTGAATATTAGAATTCCTGAGAAGGAAGAAAGCCACATTTTTTTTTTTTTTTTTTTAAGTTGGGACACCGTTTTCAGGGCACAGCACATGAGGAACTCTGGCCCTCAGTGCCCCATGTACGGCAGCGCTGGGGATGCATTGCTGAGCATCCCGTGGCAGTCCCCAGGGGCTGCCTCTCACTGTGTGAGGTCCACCTTCTCCCTTAGTACAGTGGGAGCCCACTAGGGGCGACACAGCCACCACTCTGGCCTTTTGCTGAGAGAGAGACAGAGAGAGAGAAATAACTCAGATTAGAAAAATTACCTGCCTGACTCGCTGGAGCCCCTCGCAGATGCCTCACCTGGGCAGGTGACTGGAGGAGGATCTTGTTGAGAATTTGACCTCCGAGAGATGGATGACTTTTGAGTTCAAGCTACTGCTTGGGTTCTTGACATGGTGTTCCTTTGATGGCCTTCTGAGCCCTCGAGTCAGGTTGGGAGTTTCCTGACCACGTGGTGGTTGTCCCTTGAAGTTCAGTATTTTCTTGGGCAGTGCCTACCCTTGACCTGCAAGGGGCTGTGCTGCTGGAGGCCTGGCGATGCCAGCAGATGCCTGGCGGGGACTCAGGAGCTTGGTTAGGTAGCTTATGGAGTTCAAGGTGTCACCAGGAGACCCACCTGTCCTTCGTGAGCTCTGGCTGTTTGGAGATGGGCAGTGGGAGTAGCCCCTCTCATCCCTCGCAGAGAAATTCCTGTAGTTGTCATCTCCCCTTTCCAAATAACTGCTGAGAAAGCACATTGCCTAATGTCAGCCAGAGCAGTTCCAAAATGTGGCGGCTCGTCAGGGAAGGGCAAAAGAAGAGAGTTCGTGCGAGTCATTTATGGTAGATTTATGAATTCACAGATAAAAAAATACCAACCTTTAGGGCTGGTGAAGTCAGATTGAAATTTGCTTCCCCTTAAAAAAGGAAAACAAAACCCAGGGGGAAAATGGAAAGTCTTCAAGTTTGCAGAAGTTGGTGCACACCCATTTTTTTTCTGGAGCTGCAGCTGGGATCTAATGTCCTCTCGGGTAACCCCCCCTGGCATCTGTTGAAACGATGCACAAAATAAAAGCGAGACAGAGAGAGGGGGCCTAAGGAAGGGTGCGTTGCTTACTCCTTAGACATTTTCGTTTTGTGAGTGTCTGTCTTGACCAACGTCTCTGTCCCTGGATTATGGTTTCTGTGACAGGGAGGAGGAACACACTGTCTCTGGTGTCGCAAGCGTGTGCCAGGACTGAGCACCATGTTCAAAGTCTTTGCGATGGCGAGAAAACCCAGGACTGCACTGACCCCCACGCCAGGTTGATACTTGAGTGTTTCACCTAAGTGATACGCATTTTCCTCTGAGTTTCGTGAGACAAGCTTACCTGGAAGTCATTTTGGGTTTTCCCGGCTCAGCTCACCATAGTCTTAAGGCACACGTGGTCCCCACACTGCGGAAGCCTTAGAATGCCACCCATGGACAGAAAGCCCAAATTACCCAGTGGGACTCCCTGCAGGTAAAGACATTTTGAAACACTTAAAAGACCTCGGAACTGCCTAAGATGCAGTCGTTACTTCTCATCTGCCCAAAGAAGAGCTTTTGAAAGGGGGATGAGGATTCCTATTTGGGAGAGAAGATGGGGTTCCCAGGGGTTTTCCTGTGGTGAAATGTTCCCCTTTCTTGACATTCCATTTCCTGCCTTTGCTTCTGCGCTGGCCTGGAGTGAAATGGCTCTTTCATATATATTAGTTAGTGAAGACCATGCCGGGGTAATCTATGAGGCTGCGGTGGTGGTATTTTCTCTCGCTTTTCTGTATAAAATAGTAAGGCAGCGCGAACACTCAGCTACGTGCCTGAGGTTCCTACTGGGATGGTTAGGTGAATAAGTAATAGAACAAACACAGAGTCAGCTGGGCAAAGGAAAATAAATAAAATAACAGCATGTTCTTGGTTCTGAGAGCCCTGCCACACGAGCTTGCTCAGATCAGGTCCTGGAGCTTCTGACTCTGATGAAATGGGGAGGGGGTGCGGGGGAGGGGAGAAGGGTATTATTTGGAAACACATGTACTCATTCCTTGTGAAAGAAGTGAAGTATTTAACATTTCTCCAAGGAAAACATCTTTCATTACTTGACGTGTTCTGTGGTAATGATTTTTCAGTTCAACAAACAAGTACTTATTAGCGTTCGCGCAGGAACCTAGCTGAGGTGGATGGCGGGGCCATTTTCACCCGGACCTCGGCAGCCAGGGCTAAGGGGAGCCCGGCCGGTCACGGGGGGCCCGGTGCCAGGCCCCAGGTCTGCTCCAGACTCCTCAGAGCCCATGCCTCTGGCCTGTGTGCTCAAGCTGGGAAGAATCAAGAGTTGTGTTTCTTTGGTGTTTTGCAAACAGGACATTTTGATTTGGTGGTATGAACTTGGTGATTCCACATGGGTTGGCCTGGAGAGAGAGCACGCTCACATGCCAGGAGTTTGGCTGAGGATTTGATGGTTAAACGGATTGTTTTGGTTAAAGATGACTTGGAGGGAGGGGAAGCGGGGAGGTATGTGGGCGCAGAGCGAGGGGGCAACTCCCCCTCCTGACCCCACCTTCTGCATCTCTCCTTGCCTCAGCAGCTGTGGGCTCTGCTGCCCACAGTTAAATCCTCCTGATTCCAGGTGGCCCTGGGGGCAGCTGTCAGGGCTCTCAGCTCGCTCTCTGTGGGCGCGGAGCTGTATCTCTAAGGCTTATCTGTCCCCAGTTCCTAGGGACCCTTGAGCATGACCTTCACCCCTGGTTTATTTTGCCCATCTTTTCTCCTGCTCGATAAGAGTGTCGTGCAGTCCAGTTGCAGCCCTGGCCCACGGTGGCGTTTTCTCTGCTTTACCTGCCATTCACATTTTGGCGCCCATGAAATGAGACATAGTGTGAGCTGCGGCATTTTTTCATAATCCCAGTAAGCATTTTCCTTGAAACTGGAGCCCCCCACCAAACTGAGAATGAGAATTGATGGGTGATGGCTTTGTGCAGGTTTCATTTTTGGTTCGGTTCCCAAATCCAGCTGATAATCTCAGTGTATCGGCCCCAAATCGTGTCTGATGACGGGTCATCTGCCCTCATCGCCCCCAAAAGCGTGATCTCAGCTTACGTCCCAGGAGGACGTTTTTCTCCGCAAGTGAGACTCCTCTCCTGCTCTCAGATCGCACTGACTCGGTGGCTTCCTCCTGCCCTGTCAGTGTGGAGAATGTAGCGGTTAACACTGTTTATACATTCCAGGAGTATTAAGCAGTTAGGTTACTGGAACTGTGGCAGAGCTTGTGGGAGCTGCATTCTGGGCTGTGCCTCTGTCATCAATTACCGAGCATTTCATGAAATTCCAGATGTAATAATAAAGTTTATGATGATTATATTGTCAGGAGGTATAGAGCACCCCGCCTCATTGACAACTGAAGAAACAGGTTGAGCCAGCAGTTAGCACACGACAAAGGGTCTTTCAGGAAACATAATTTGTCCCTCCCGCAAGCAATCGGATGCATTTTTGTGAATGGAAGCATGCGTTTTGGAGCCCCAGCTGCTATAGGAAAAGGGAGAGGATGAGATGGGGATGCCCTTGGTTGTACGGAGCGTGTATGCTTCATCTCTACCTTGTGGTCACCCTGGCCCAGAAGGAGCTGTGCTGAGGAGGTGGCCTCTTTGCTGTTGGGGAAGAAGGCATGGCAGAGACTCAGCCACTCTGCCCAGAAAGTCTCCCCTCCCACGGAAGTGCAGGGTGCCCTGGTGTGGAAATGGAAGAATGGACGTTCTATGAAAATCAGTAGGCTGCCGCGGCCTGACCGGATAGCACAGACACTCCAGTAGGTGGCAATTGGTGGACACGCAGTACCAGGGCCCTTGGCCGCAGTGAGACAGCGCCGGCCTTGCTTCCTGCAACTGCATGCAGTTTCCTCTCCCTGTATATCCGTGACATTTCCAGAAAATTCGTCTTCACCAGAGGGTTTCACTTCCCTGCACACCGGCAGAGCGCAGTGAGCAGAGCAGAGCAGGTCAGGAAGTTTCCCGGCAGGTTGTAGCCTGGTCCACTGGAAATTAGGATTGCTGTGATCGTTTGGGTGTTTGTATAAAGGCAGATGAATTAAAAAAAAAAAAAAAAAAAAAAAACAATTCATGGCAGACACGAAGTATCTGTGACAAAGACAAAAGTGATAAATATAAGCTATTGCATGCTAAGAGAGAAAATTAATGCACTTCTTTTAATTCATCAATGCACACAAAAAATTCTTCTAGACATATCCTTCCTTACAGGCACGTGTCCTGTGGTTCCAGTACAGGTGAGCCCATGAAGGCTGGGCATTGCTCTGTGCAAATTTCCTGCAAGAACCCTGCCTCTCGGATGCTTTGGTTTAGTTGGAGAGTCTCTCTAGGGCAGGGATATGTTGCTGTTTCTTTCATGGAGCCTAGAGAGGGATGCAGGGGCAGAGGGTCGTTTTGGGTTGGTTCTCACCTCTGCTCTTGGGTAGAGGGAGATTTGCAGGGGGCCCACGTCCACCTGAGCAAACTGGGCAGGCGCTGCCTTTCCCGCTAGCGGGTGCCCGTCCCTTCGTTGTGGGGTCAGCCATGCCGGGGGCAGTGAGGGGGCACACAGATACTGGGTGTCCCATGCCCTGGGGCACCGACCACCTTCTCTAGGCAGTAACCCCGCCAGCAGGAGCAACTGGGAAAATGTATTTCTGAGAGTCTCTATCCGCATCCAGAATCATGCTCCCGCGTGGTCTGTTTCATGACCAAGAGGAGATCTGAGTTCCAGCCTTTTTTTTTTTTAATTTTAATTTTAGATGGAACTTGGCTACTTGTTAGAAAAACTCATTGATGTTTTGAATCCAAAGGGATGTGGACCACACAGCATGCTAAGTTTGTTTTTTTCTCCCCACCCCCGTCACTGGTTAGGGTGGGAGGTGGTGGAAAGGAGAGAATGTAGCGGGGGAAGATAGGTTCGGATGCTGCTGGTGAGAAGGGGCTGGCCTGACAGGGGCATGCCAGAGGGCTAGGGCTCACTGGCCTGTTGCTGGTGCCTGCATGGTAGGCATGGGGTAGGCAGGCAAGGCCTCTGCCTGAAGCCCCCGGTTCAGGGTGCTGGCTAGCTTGCCTGGAGCATGAGAGGTTTCCAGAAGACCTGCACGTGGGACTGGATAGGTTTTGAGATCCACTCAGGACAGCTGCTGAGAGGTTTTTGTGCGAGTGTTCTTTTTTGCCTCCAAATTTACGACTGTCGTGGAAGGCAGAGCTGTTACAGAGAGAAACCAACCTTTCAGTAATCACAGAGCAGCTTTTATGAATTAAAAAAGAAAAAGAAAAAGGATCTTGACCCCTTTGAAAGGAAATAAAGGAGGAACCCAGTATAAGGAAAACATAAAAAGCTGATATTACAGTTTTTGTGATTACTCACATCCTAGGCTGGGGCTTGAGGAAGCCAGTTATAATGGAATTTCTTTTTTTTTTTTTTTTTCCTTTTCCTAGTGTGTCTCTGCTTTTTTTCTTTTTTCTTTTCCATTAGAATGAGGAGTGGTTTGTACTTGGTGTGAAAAAAAAATTCATTTTTGGCACGTGGGCCTTGTTCTTAGCTGACCGGAGGCTGATGGGAGTGAAGCTAGGATTGTGTGCCCATGTAATGATTTCTCCAACTACTGGGGGGGCTCTGGAACCATACAGCGGGGTGGTCCTGCAGCCTTCCCCACCCAAATGCTCACACCCCCCGGCACTGTCCCCAGGGCTCCCCCCATACTTCATCCTGACGCCAGCCTTTAACTGAGGTAAGCAAATAACCCCAAGACCACAGATAATTCACCTTCAGATGTTCAGAGGTGAAAAATCTAAAGCCATCTAGTGGTTAGTTATTATTAGTAGCCAATTTATGAACACCATTTTTAAAGGATGATTTTATTGCTATTAGTATACAAGTTGCTGGGAGCGGTTCACCAATTTCACTGGTGCGAAATGGGGGCTGAGATGGTGACCGAAAACAGCTATGTCGTACCTGTGGCTAAATTAAATAAATATTTGTGCAGGTAAACTTTCGTGTGCCCGTTGTGAGGGCTGACCTTCTTCTGTGCATTTCTTGCTGTGCTCTGGAAGATGGTAATTGTGGTAACATGATATAAATGTAAACTTTAGCTCTGCTTACACAGAACACACAAGACAGCTTGACACCTTCATTTCAGCAGTAAGAAATTACCATTGTCTCTTATTTCTTGCTCTGAGCTTAGGTGACCAAGCCAAGAAGTAATTACACAATTAGGGTTGACAAAGCAGTTCCTGTAACATTTCTTCTCCCTAAGTTTGGAGCACATATTTCAGTCCCGTGTTTTCCATATCTTTGTCATTAATAGCAAGATAACCATTTTCAGTGCAGTGAATTCGCCCACAGAGATTGGGAGGGGAATCTGGTATAATTGAATGATGAAACAGGAACATTGACTTCTGTCACTGCGACTCTTTGAAGTTTGCAGGTGGACGCAGGGGAGCCGTTGTGACCTCTGTTGTTGGGAGGCTGACCGGCAGGTCACGTAGTGAGCAGGGACAGGAAACTACTCCCATTTAGGCAACAACTAAAATAGAGATTTTTTGAAAGGATATGCAAATGCCTGACACTGCTTATCTGAGAGGCTGCCTCTTCAAAGCTGTCTTCCCTTGCTGTGGTTCCAGATAATTCTTTATTCTTAAATGACGATATCTGCAGTGTGTCTATGGTATTGTAAGTCATTGTTCCTGATTTAAAATAGCATCTTCTATTTCAGGACTTAAATACCAGATAGGCCTGACCCTTACTTGAAAATAATAATAATAATAATTTTTCCCTTTTTATTGTTGTGGGGTATGGAAGGAGAATGATGTTTTCTACTAAAAGAAATATGGACTTGTTGTTTATGATTTAATCGGTCATTTCTTGAAGAAAATATTTTCAGAATGTCTGTCTTAGTACCCCCTAATTATGCAAACAATCCTGAAGCATCTTCTGCTAGACTGGGAGGTGAGTTTCTGCAGGGTGGGATCCGCCTGCCCCTGAGTGCTGGCCCTTTGCCTTAACCTAACCTTAACCCTAACCTGGCAGGCACACTGACCTGGCCTGCACCCCCAACTCTGATGATATTTGCACAGATCGAGGCCCTTCCAGTAGATACACTCAAGAGACACACCTCAGGGTGGTCTTTTTCCACAGTGTAGACTGTGTGAATTACCTGCTTGTTGAGTTGAGCATTTCACTTTTCAGCAAGATGTATTTGGTACAAGGTGGATTCTGCAGTAATGAATTCCAGCTGGGGTCCCAGGTAAAAGTTTTATATCTTCTGATGGAGTTTATAGCAACGTTTTTCTTAATTATTCTTGATGTTTTGCCCATTATACCATTAGCTTCTTCTGAGGACAGAGATAAATAGCTGGTATCTGCAAGAACAAAGTGTGAACTGAATGCATTTAATTATTGATATCTCAGTATCTAAAGGTTTTACAGTGATGTTGTCAAATGCCTTAGTGATCTGACAGCAGATGTATTGGTTTGCAGATGCAACCAGAGACACTGTCCAAATAACCCCCAGAAAAGGAGAACATTAGATAAATAAGAGAATATAGCAGTCCATTTTCTCTTTTCTGTTTTTTTCCCCAGTGTAATTAGTTTCATTTTGTGTATTGAATTTTGACATTTTGGTAACATATAAGAGTCTTTCTTAGATATGTGATAAGATACAGATTACCTGGATTCTCTTGTATTTAAGTAAAATGCCTGGATCAATTTATATATTGTGTGTGTGTTTATATGTGTATGTAAGTAATTGTGTATGTTTATATATATCTAATACATATATGTGTAATTTGGTTGAAATCAATGTTTCATAGTCTTATTCTTTCCAAAGGGATTAAAAAAGAAAAACTAACTTCTTGCATGTTTTCAAACATAATAAGCAGAATTCTATAAATTGCACTTCTTTTCCTTTCATGAGTACTGAAATCTTTTCATGTATAGGAAAGTAAAGATTTCAGGTATTTAGCCTGACCTAACTCATCACATTTTCAGTGATCTCAATTTTTGATGTTACTGTTTCTTGAATAAGGTATACAATTCCCAGAGTTTAAAACATACGACATGAAAATCCATTGCTGTTGGGCAAACATGCACCCATAACCCAGAGGCTGAAAGTCCAGACCCTCAAGTTTCAGATCTTAAGAAAGAAGGGAATTCTGTGAACATACCATAGAGTGATGAACTGTTGCTGTGGAATATTTTTTTTCTTTGAATGTTTGACCTCCAACACTGTTCACCATGAGCATGCTAATTATATATTTTTTCTTCTGGCTTCTTCGTCATTGGCCATTTCTCTTAAGAAACAGAAAACCAACGTCTTTCTGCAGTCTGATTGAATTCTGTAAGGACTCACTTTCTGTAATGGTCACCCCTCTTTAGGACACCTTTTCCAGCATTCTTAACATGGAGCTATCCTTCTTCCTGGAGTTTTATGTGTCCCTGGTCCACGCATGCTGGACCATGTTGCATAGGGTTTCCATCGGAACTCGAGGCTGCATGAGATGCTGGGAGGATATTTATTTGAAGTTGCACAGATGTTTACAGTAAGAGAGCCTGAGACACGGGCATCGGAGCACACAGCTAGCCTTCCGCAGAGGGGCTGCCTGGCTTTAATGTGTTCCATGTGCTCCGTTCTCTTTAACGGCAGCAAACAGGCTGCTTTTTACGGTCGCTTACTTGGACATTAAATAATGAGTCTCCCTAAGATCCTTGCCCCACACCTCAAGATTTCAGTTCCAGGAGAGAGTGACCTAGAGTGATAGATCACAAGAAGCAAGCATGACCCTCCATCTGAAGTCTCACAGCATCCGGTGTGCACACACACATGCACACACACACACGCATTCTCACACACGTGCACCAGAATTCTGTGTGTGCAGGGCTGCTCCACAGAAGCTGTATATGTAGAGCCTCAGAAGACTTGACAGTAGCTTCCCCTCATGAACTCAATGCATTTTAATTTTTTTTTTATTAAAAAAGCAACAGTACACATAATACAAAATCCAAAAGAATCAAAGGGTAAAGAATTAAAGAGAGTTCCCCCTCTCTGGGGGCAGGCGCTGCTACCAGTGGTATATCCTTCCAGATATTTAAAATCATAAATATACATATACACTCTGTTGTACCTTTCCATCTGCAGTGAAACGTACATCTTGGACATCTGTAATTTGCTCTGATTGTACACCTAGATTTTAAGATACCTGGAAGAATGGATAGACATACATGATAAAGCCAGTCAAGTAAAAAATGTAAGGTAGAATCTAGGCCGTGGATGAGTTTACAGGTAAAATTCTTTAAATTCTGCAGTACGTATGACAGTTTTCAAAATAAAATGGTGGCAACATATATATATCTCAGTGCCCATCTTATATCATACCCTGTTACTTATATTCTTACATATGATAGTATTCATGTAGAAGTACCTCCTGCTTTTTTAAGGGGGCCTGTTACTTCCATGAATGCGTTTCACTCTGGAAGGACTTTTCTCTGTTTCTAGTCCTTCCTTCAGCAAACAATGCCACAGTGAACATACTGCATACATCTTTATACAATAATATCCTTCACTTACATCTTGGTGGGATACAGCAGAAATGTTAGCTGAAAGGGTTTTGTTCAGTTAACAAAATGGTAAATATCCAAATTGTTCCTCCAAAAGATTGTACGCATTTTCCTTCTCCCACAGCAGCGTGGGAGTGAGCCCCTGACGTGGACTTGGTAATACAGAACCACAGGCAGCAACCCCCTCCTCTTGCTTATTTAGCAAGGCCTCAGCCCGTCTCCATGCGTCTAAAATAGGATACAGACGTGAAAGTGTATGAATCCCCGTAGTCATCTGGCCTTTTTTTGTCTTTTTACTTTAAATCTCTGGATGACAGAAAATAGGTGTTAAGTTCCTGGGATCAGAGTCCTTTCGATTCAGCCGGACTGACAGCCACATTTGATGGATGGGAAAACCGAAGCCCAGAGTTGGAAGGGGACCAGCCCAAGTTCACATGGTCACTTCCTGGCTGAACCCCACTGACGAAGGCAGGGAGTGATTTAAAACTTGGCTCTGTGTTTGGACTGCAGAAGCCTGCTCCGCTGGTATCCCCGTTACCTGAGGATGCTCGCGGAGCCTGGCGGCCAGGACAGGGAGGCGCTGTGACCGCGGATTGTCTATGTTTAGCTCCTGCAGAGTTCGGCAGAGGTGGCTGGCTCCAGCACGCAGCTCCTTAGATAATGACCAGAGAACACTGAAAATGTCCTTTTGGGTTTTGGCTGAATAATATTTAAGGATTTTGAAACAGTGACTTAATTGTGTTTTTATGTAATTGATGGCGTTGTCGTAAAATGTATTGAGACACCACATCAGCATTTTTCTCTAACTGTTCCTTGGAGAAAAATATGCTCATATGAAAATAGTTTCTTCACTTTCCTCTCATGGAATTGAAAAAAAGATATTGTGCTTCCATGAAATCACTGAGCCCAGAGATTGCCTCATTTTAAAGTGTCTTCCCCTCTGGACTTGGCCTAAATAATGCAAGGCTCTCGCCTCACCCTTCGGGTTGGTTTGGCCCTTGTTTTGGAAGCGGTGAAGGGAGAGGGCCTCGGGAAGTTGGTGCAGGACGCTGTCTGGGAAGTGCCGTCTGGATGGGTCAGCATGGGGTGGGCAGAGGAGCCCTGCGCCTGCCCCCTTGACCTCCTTGCTCGCCGGGCGCCAGGCCTCTCTCCGCAGTTTGCAGTGTGGTGGAGGAAAGGGCTCCCAG
Source organism: Muntiacus reevesi (assembly GCF_963930625.1). NCBI lineage: Eukaryota > Metazoa > Chordata > Mammalia > Artiodactyla > Cervidae > Muntiacus > Muntiacus reevesi. The sequence goes on along the minus strand of NC_089250.1, from coordinate 254,058,953 downwards.
TAGCTGCACGGGAACAGCTTCAGTTTCCAGAAGTTGTGTCTGAACTTAAAGCCCCTGTTATTTTACGTTGGCATCAGAGAAATCAGGGCATTTAAATAAATTATATTCGTTCTCCTCGCCTTGGCACCGTTGTTTGTATTGGGGAGGGGTGTGTGCAGTGGAAGTCAACTGTAAGAATTAATTTTGGTCCAGATCTTGCTACTGGAGTTTTCACTCTGAAGAGTCAAATTGTAAACATTAAAAATAAAAATTCAAACAGTTGCTTTCTAATTATAGAAAACTCACAGGTCTACTAAATTAAAAAAATAATAGTAATGCTTTAAAAGCACCGTTGGCTGCCTTCCTAGTGGCCTGGATCCCATGCAGTAGGCCAGCCTGTGCGTGCATGCGTGTGTGTGTGTGTGTGTGTGTGTGTGTGTGTGTGTAGCGACTCCAGGGGCTGGCCTGTTGGAGTCGATGCCCAACCAGAGAGCCAGCCTCCTCAAACTGTGTGCTTCCGAGACGTTTTCCTCCTCCTGCGTTTGGTGGTGACACCCCTCCTGGCTTCTGATCCCTGCGCCTGTGGCTCCCCACCCCGAGGGTGGTGTGCTCCCCGGAGCAGATCCTGCAATGCTGGAGAGTGTGCCCAGGAAGACCCTGCAGCATCTTCATATGCCTCATGGCGGGCAGGGTGGGTGCTGTAGGTTCAAGGGCGGAAGAGCAGCTGCTGCCTCCACTGTCTGGGAGAAATACCCTTCCAAGGTGGGGGGTTATTGTGGGCCCGGTCTTCAACCTTAGGGTGAGAACTGCGGTGGGCTACCCCATGTGTCCAATGGGCACAAGCCAGGCTCTTCCTGTGGCCTCGACCCAGACGTTTCTCAGGGCTCATCGTGGGTCTCCTAGTGTGACGTTCACAGGCCAGTTGTGCATTGCCAAGAGCTTTACGAAGGGTTCTTCAACACTGGATCCTTGCAGAGGTGGAAACACACACACACAACAAAACTCCAGGACAAAAAATTGTACAAAGAAAAATGTGCATTTGACAGAATTATGCTTTGTCTTTTTTCTTAAATGGCAACACTCATGAGTCTTGAGGTCTGAAATAAATTCATTTTTCTTGTAATTAAACCTATTCACATGAGTGCAGTATTTATTTTTCTAGGTTTTCAAATATTTCAAATTATTGAATAGTGAAGGTTGCCAGTTGCCTTCCATGGAGACTCATGGTTGTGCTCTGCTCTGAGGGATGAATGGATGGATGGTATAGGTGCAGTGCTGGGCTGAGGTGGGCATGGACTTCTCCCTGGAGAGAAGGACCTGGCCTTTGGTTCTGGGACTAGACGGTCACCTTTGGGGGTATCTCAGCACTTGTTAGCAGAAGACTTGTTCAAAACAATTTCCATGTGAGCATTAAGTTCTCTGCTTCCATGTTGGATGAATAAAGCAAGTTGTCAAATACAACACAAACCCAACATACTCACACACACGAATTTGTTAGAATAGGAAAAGAATTATAGTCCCCCAAATTGAAGTCATTTTTTTCTTCTTTATCTTTTCTTTTATATGCCTTTCTTTACATCCCAAATTTTCAACAATAGACATATGCCAGTCACCCTCAGACCTAATGTTGATCCTGTCTTGTATTAGAGACCCTTGTGGCCAGGCAGAAGGTACTCATTCATTTTCATTCCTTAATTTACTCACTTACTTCAATAATTCATTCCTTCACTTATTCATTCATGTAAAAATTAAGTATTTCTCTGGTGACTCAGATGGTAAAGAGTCTCCCTGCAATGTAGGAGACTCAGGTTTGATCCCTGTGTTGGGGAGATCCCCCTGGAGAAGGGAATGGCTACCCCCTCCAGTATTCTTGCTTGGAGAATCCGATGGACAGAGGAGCCTGATGAGTGACTAACACTTTCACATCATTTTATCCTAGGCTCGACTTTCTCCTACTTTCTCCCTCTTTCTTTTATTCTCTCTCTTTTCTCCCCGACCTTTCACACACACACACACACACACACACACACACAGCCTTGAGGGAAAGTGGCCCTTCCCACGTTGGGCCTGCCATTGTATATGTCCAGGAAACGAGAAGATAAACAGTCTGTATTGGATACTCCTGACCTGGCACCCTGACTGTGGTCAGGACCATTGCTTTTATTGTACTGGGGTCTGTTTTACACACACATCCTGGCACTGGTGGGTCTCCATGCAGTTCTAAGGAGGGCATGACCTTCCCAATTAAGCTTGATAAAGGTAACCAGAAGTGCACTCTGGAGGTGGACAGTTGAAGAAAAAAAATAAATAAGGAAATCATCTTTGGGCATTTCAGTAGTGAGTGAGCCATTTGATGATGTCTGGAGACGTGTCCAGGGATGCTGTGAGGTGTGATGGACCTTCCACAGGGTGCCCTTGAGCGAGGTGTCCAGCTCTGCCTGTCTCCTGGTCAGGCGCCAAGCAGGGGCCTTCACCTTTCAGCCCCATCATTACCTCTCTCTCCATTGGAATGATGAATGGGGTTCAGAGGATTACCTTAGACTACAAGGACCTGGGGAGAGGTGGGGACTTTATGAGAAAATCACCCTTAGATTACTTATACTACCTAATACAATGTAAATACTGTGTGCGTGCATTCTGAGTGGCTCAGTCATGTCTGACTCTGCAACCCCATGGACTGCAGCCCTCCAGGCTCTATCCGTGGGGATTCTCCAGGCAAGAAAACTGGATTGGGTTGCTGTGCCCTCCTCCAGGGGATCTTCCCAACCAAGGTATCGAACTCATGTCTCTTATGTCTCCTGCATTGGCAGGTGGGTTCTTTACCACTAGCAACGTCTGGGAAGCCCAAATACTATGTAATAGTTGTTAATACACAGTAAGTGCTATGTAAATAGTTGCCAGTGAGCAGCAAATTCAAATTTCTCCTTTTTGGACCTTTCTGGAATTTTTTCCCCCAAATATCTTCTGTCTGAAGTGAGTTGAATCCATGAATCCTTGGATACAGAAGGTTAACTGTACATTGACACTTACCAAAAAACTATGATTTAAAAATCCCAAGGCAGAAGCTCACGCCTTTGGAGGATGTGTAAGGAGGCTGCCTGGTCAGGTCTGTCTTAAGGCCTGCGAACCATCTCAGCACAGCCCTTAGGGAAAGGAGCACCACCTTCTCCTTCACTGGTGCCGGAGTTCAACTGCTCAGGATTCAGTAACATTCTCCAACAGAGATAAAAATGCTACCCAAAGCACGGAAGAGCTCTCAGACCTGTGACGGAACCATTCCTTACTTCTGTGCACCAAGAGTCGGGGCGCTCTAAGCCTCCTGGCCGGCCCCCCTTCAGCCAGGTGCTCTGCAGACACTCCTTCCTGCAGCCAGGTGGTCATTAGTATAGTCTCTGGGACAGCACCTGGTCGTATCTTAATTACAACAACCTGCAAAAGCTTAGGTCGGGGGAGAGGTCAGCTATTCAGGTCATCCTGTGCAGATGCGCCTCCCCAGAAGGGCAGGTGAGGACTCATGTAACCCCCAACACATGAATGAATGCAGATCCTATTCCTGGGCTGGGTGGAGGTGCAGGGGACCTAGCAGATCTGTCACAGCAGTGTCAGCTCGCAGTAAGACATCTTTTGCCTGGTCCATCTTGTTTTTTTTTTTTTTTTTTAAGGTTAAAAAATATTCACACAAGGGAATATTAAAGAGCAGTAAAAATGAAGGACCCCAAGCCACATGCAACAGCAGGGGTGGATCTTAGAAACACAGTGGGAGGGGATGAAGCAGATCAAGGCTCCCTGCAGGCTGGCAGTTATCTCTATAAAGCTCAGAAGGAAACGGGATTCTGTTGGGGGGTTAACATGTGTTTGTATCCAGGATACCTGCCTGATGGGAGAGGCCCGGTGGTAATGTGGTGATTCTCATATTGGGCTCTAGTTTGCAGATATTTGTTTTATTTTATTTAAGTACCTACATATCTATTGCATGAATTTTCGTATGTATCGAATCCTAGGAGAGAAAATGCTTCCGGGTGTGGTCTGGCTGATCCTTAAGATCATTTCCAGCTCTAAGCTTTGGTTTCCCAGCCACACTGTCTCTCAGGTTTCTGTTTAGGGAGATCAGGCTCTCAGCTGATTATTTAGCAAAGAATTAGGAACCCAAGGGCTCATCACTTCTCTCTGCAGGGGTCACATCTGAGGAGTCTGCATCATTCAGGAGATGAAGCTGCAGTCTCGGTCAGCCCATTGTTTCAGAGATGGTTGTTTTGGAGCAAAAGCATTTTGTTGTTGTCATGGTGGATGTTTTTCCTCTTCAGAGTTCTCCCAGTAGAAACTTTTCTTTACAGGACGGTGCTTTGAGCACCTGGTGGGCGAGTCCACTGGTTTCCTTGGTCCTGGCCGCATTCCCCTGCGGGGATTGTGACTCAGGTGAGAAGCTCAGGGTAAGAGACCGGGCTGACTCTGTCACCCTGTCTTGCTGTTATTGGTCCTTCAGCCATTTTCATGTCTTCAGTGTGGTTTACTTACATCTCATTGAGTGATTTTCATATGCTTTTATATATATATATATATATTTTTTTTTTAATTCCCAGTGGAACCTTGAAAGTATTTATTGCAAATGATTTATGTGCAAAATTCTTTAAAGAATTAAAAAAATAATTTTCTGTCTTTTTCAAATAGGAGCCCTTAGTGTTTATAGCATTCTTTGATCTGCCACAGAGCCGGGCAGTCTTGGCAGCTGCTATTCATAGCTTGCTTGTTTTCTGCAGTGTTGCTACGTTGTTAGGTGATGATCCACACTTTCCCTGAGTCTTGTTGTTCTTTTTCTTTAGGGGAACGAATTGTGTGACTTTTAACAGGACGGTTTTGATGCAGGCTTTTTTATATCCAGATCTCCTCATCCAGGAAAAGCAGCCGCTCAGGTCTCTAGGATCAGGTTCATATGACCACAGGAGAGACTGAGCTAAAAGTAATTAGATGCATTTAGCCCTGGCACCAGGCTGGTGGGAACGTCCACAGCCGCGGGACGCACCCGCAAGGAGGCACCAGAGATGCTATAAAGCCCTACTCTGGGGACTAGGTGTTTGCCACAATAGTGGTGACCAGATCACTTCCTTCTGATAATGGAGATTTTATCATTTAGAGATGGCAAGTTAAGATACTTTTATTGAATGAACTTCCTGCTAAGTTTCTGAGCCATAGTTGAGTTTATGACATAATTGCTGTACATGTTGATACCATCTTTTATCATAATTGTTTTCCATTGTTTTTAATAAAGGGATAAAAATAATAGGAGACATTTTAGAAAGTGGGGGTTTTTTTTGTTCTATTATTCATGATACTAAAAATTACCCAAAATAAGATATTTTACAAAAAAGGATTTTGTTCCCAAAGTGACTAATTTAAATCAGTTTATACAATGAACTTGCTAATGATCCTCAGTCTCGAGGAGTGTGATGCTTTTATGCTGTTATCATTTTTTATGAATAGAATTATACAAAAAGTTTCTATTGTGTTGTACAGTGAGTTCCTCACAACCATTCTTTATCAACAGATGGCAACCGGCACATGAAAAATAATTAAAAAATAAAATGAAAAGAAACCGAGAATGAATTAAAGTGCTTCTTTGCGTTCTGATCTGCATTTTTGGTTTAGAATTTTTATGGTGAATTGCCATATTATCTGTTATATCAGTTTACAATGAGGCTCCTATCAGACATAAAACAGATTTATAATACCATTAAAATACAATATCAAAGAATGAATAAGCAATTCAATAAAATTACAATAACACAAAGATAAAATGAAAGCCTTTTCAATAACAGTTTTATGCAAGAACATTTTGCAGATAAATATGTGTTTATAGATCTTTTAAATGTACATTTATTATACTGTTCCTAATAGAGCCACAGGGGTTAATTTTTCCTGTGTGTTGTCTTTTATAAGTGGTTTAAAAGCTAGCTGCAAAACTCTTCAATAGATTGTTTTGAGTCTTTGAATTGATTTTGGTAAAGGGAGCTTTTGCAGTCCTGCAGCCGAACGTTCGCACACAGACCAGTCAATGTGGCTGGGCTCGCTTGCCAGGGAGGGCTGGGGGCGCCCCAGCCACCTGGGACCCGGACACGAAAGAGGCACAGGGGGAAAAGTTTATAAATGAACTTGGATTTGTGGTTGTCCCACCCCGGATGTTCAGGCCTAGTTTCCGGAAGAAAGTTTTTTTAAAAAAAGAAAAAAAAAAAAACAAGGATGGCAAGTCAGCCTAGTTGGGGGTGATGGGGCGGGGGAGGCTCTGCGGCTTCATCCCTGATCCCTGGGCAGGTGCAGGAGAGGCTCTGCTGCCTGGGAGGCCATGCTCTGTACTTGGTGTCCT